>NC_069780.1:63117878-63420909 GCF_027406575.1 Nycticebus coucang | reverse complement strand
TTTTTTCAGTGTTATGTTTTGCATCTTGGCTTTGAGTAAATATTGCTTGACTGTGAATCAGTGGTTGCTCTTTAGGTTTAAATAAAAGTATGGATTATTTTAATTATTTCTCACTTTTTTGTGTGTGGCAATAGGTACAAAAGTAAAGGAAAAATAGATGGAGAATAAAATAGATGTTAAAAATCTGCCACACTTAAAGGTGAAATGCCTGATTTAAACTGACTTAAGAACAGAATTTGAGCCCATGGAATATTACTCAGTCATGAAGAAACTTGACTTAATGACTTTTGCAACAAATTGGATGGGGTTAGAGACCATTATCCTAAGTGAAGTAGCTAAAGAATAAAAAAATAAACACTACATGTACTCACTATTAAATTAGTACTCCCTGATGAACACATATAATCATAGATCTGCATAGAGGGAAAAAACTCAACAGAAATCAAGTTGTAGGAGGAGCAGATGTATGAAAACCTATGGAACAGGCACAGTAAACACTATCTGGGTGACTCTAGCATTGCAAAAGCAATCCACATAACTAAAAACATTTGTATCTTGATAATACTTTGAAATTTAAAAAAGAACAGAATTTGAGGAATAGTTTCCTTATACTTAAAGATGTAGCATTAATTTTTCTGCTAATTTTAATTCCAATTTTTTCATTGCTACAATCTCTGAAATATTCCAAAGGCATATTGGTGAAAAATAGTTTTCTATTGTAATCCTAATGGTATGACAGACATTAAAATAATGAGAGAAAATCTTAGAAACTGCAATATGCTTATTGTACATTTGACCAAGCTGGTTTTACAAGGTGACTTGTGTATTTTAGAGGATACTAGTAATTTAAAGTAAATATGGAGATAAAGTTCCCAAATTATCAGTGTAAATATGCTCAATTCAGGAATTGAGTCCCTAGTAGTTAATACTTTTAAGGATTAGTTATTGGGTTCAGTGTGGGTGGAGATAAACTTTATATTTTTATTTTTAATACTTTTACCACTATCATCACCTCTTTTACCAAATTAATGCTGTAGGCTGGACGCAGTGGCTCACATCTGTAATTCTAACACTATGGGAGGGGGAGGAAGATAGATCCCTATCTATACTAAAACCAGAAAAAGTAGCCAGGCATGGTGGTTCACACATATAGCCCCCATTACTCAGGAGGCTGAGGCAAGGAATTGCTTGAGCCCAAGAGTTTGAGGTTTCTGTGAGCTACGGTGCCATAGCCCTCCACCTAGGGCAACAGAATGGGACTCTGTCTCAAAAAACAAAAGACAAATAAAACGAACAACAGCAGCCAACAACAACAACAACAAAGTTAATGATGAAATTCTCCCACAATTCTGATTTTCTCATGTGATTTTTGGTATTTTGTGCTTATAGTTTATAATCTGAAGCATGTGACAGGAAGTTCTTCCCAGCTTTTTCTCCTATTCTCCTTCTCCTACAGAAACTAAGGAAGGATATAAACATGTGAAAATAACTGCATGGTGACAAGTATTTCCTACACTTTGAGTAAATAGTTAAGTCCATTTTTCAGTTCATTTTATATAATTCCTACCGGTCCCAACTCCAAGGTTCAAAGGAATAGTGGGCAATCCCAATGCACTTTACAAATTTACAGGGTGAGATGTGAGATTCTATCATTTTTATGTATCAAAATGGAAAATATATATATAGCTTTTTTTCCTTTAAAAAAGTGTTGTAGCTTCCAGAACCTCACTAGGCCACATGTAAGTTGTGTCTATAACATTGTGAAAGTAGTTTCCATAAACCATCCATGGAAAGCTGTCCAATTAACTTAGTCTCACTGCCCTTGCCTCAGGGAATAAAAAAATAGGTACAAGTCATCCTACTTCTTGCTCATTTTAAATCCCATGTATGGTCATTACCTTACCCTTCTTTCTCTCATTTGCATGCATCTTGGCCTCCAGTTCATTAAGCTGTCATTGTCAGGCTGAAAGAAACTTTTCCTTTATCTGAGCTGATAGATAGCAGTGAAGCTTGTTCCCCTGTGTCTGAATCTTTCAGGGAGGAAGCATGATTGGGAAACAGATTTATAACAATACGTGGATGCACTGAATTAGAAAAGACAGTTTCAGAGCAATGACATGCTTTTTTTTCCCCTCTGATGCACATTCCACTGAGATATGTCAAATATAGCGTATTCAAACTTCACAAGTTTTGAAAGCTTTTCCAAGCCCTTTCTATTGTTGTTTGTGTTGCTGTTGTTTTTTTTGACTTTCCTTTTTTTTTTTTGTTCATTTGTTTGTTTGTATTTCCTGTGAATTAGGAACGCCCTTTTTAGATTGCAGTGCTAGGAAATGGATTATAAATGATAGTTTACTCTCTTACATTCTAAGCTTAATTGCTATACTTCTTGAAGGAAAGTCTTACCAAAAAAGCGATTTTGTCATGTCAGCAGAGCAACTCACATCCATCAGTGCAGGATAAAGTTCTCCCAGTTTATCACAAGGAACCACTGCTGGAATTAAATTGCTTTGAAAACCATTTCAAAAATGTATTGGAGGAAATGAAAAGTTCAATAGAGCCCAGTTTTATTTTAAGTTTTCAATCATTATATTCACAACAGTGAAATAATGAGCATTTGACTGATGACATTTGTATCCAGTACCTGAGTTACTTGAGTTCACAAGTCTAAGGATCAAGATTATTCAATCCTTATGCAGGCTGTCCATAAAGTTTGTGTGCAATTTAAAATAATAAATGCACACAAACTTTGTTCTCACCCTGTATAAAAGGACAATAAATGCCGTGTTTTTTATTTATGTACTAGATATTACATTTTCCTAAGCAAGATCAAACTAGATAACACATTTCTGTTTGGTCCCTGAAAATGTTCTTGAGTTCAAGATTTTCTCTAATATATACACTTTTTCAATAATATTCCAGGAAATCTGTGCATGCAGCCTGTTTTGTCACTCCCACTATGGATCGCCATTAAACAGAAAGGTAGCTCAGAGAATGAAGGCTCTTACATGGATGTTGAATGATGATGGACTTTTACGATTGTAGACCCAATCTGTATTGAAATATTATGTACTAAATCATCGGACATGAAGTTCACCACTCCTCTCTCCCCCCTACATCCTTGCACTCCAGGCATTCATTCAGAAACACATATTAGAAATCCACTGCAGTCTAGGAATGTGGTAGATGCTGTGAACTCACTGGTGAGCAGTGTACTGTCTTACCCTGCCCTTGAGAACCTCATAGTCTGATCAGGGATGCAAATGCAAAATACCTGTAGGTAATATCAAAATAATAAGTAATAATAATAACTTGTAATATGGTAATGATATGTACAGGTGACTAGTAAGTATATATGAAAATGATTCCTCATTTTGTACTAAGGTTCCTGGGAAGATTTCTTGGAATGAAAGAGGTAAAATCAGATTGCTAGATTACGAGGAAAAATTAGGAAACTGAAGAGGGAACACAAGAACCAAAATCACAGCTAAAACTCTAATCTACCATAACTGTCTGGTAACTGTGCTAAGCAAATCACCATATTTCTACATTTATTCTTTACAGCAATATAACAAAGTAAGAACTCTTAAATCCAATTTATAGGTAAAGAAGTTCAAGCTAGGGAAATAAACAGATTATCCATGGTTACACAGCTAATACGTAGAATATCCAGTTGATGAATACATTTCTCTAGGAACAAGTATAATAATCTCTAGACACTATGAACACTGCACACAGTATGCAGTCAATTTTTAGTTATGAAATTAATGAATACATAAATTATTTTGATGCCTTTTATTTATTTTTATATGTTGCATCTTTATTTTAGTAGGCAGAGAAAGTTTGTATAAATGCTTAGAGTCTAGGTAATGCATGATTAATGGTTTTAGAGATTTAAAAGGGCTTTAGCTTAAACTGAACTTTTATTTTCTTATTTAAAACTTTGCAAATGTAGTATAACACCATTTTTCTTCTTCAATTTTATCTACATTGCATAGAAAGACAGAAGCCTGATACATACTATTAGGTGTCTCCCTGAATATGTGATTTAAGAAGTTGGAATTTGAATTTTAAGGGAGCAATTTACTATATGTGTGCTTATGAAAAAATAAAAATGTGAAAGCTTTCCCACATGTAAAATGCCATAAAATGACATCTCTCCACCAGCTTACTGTAAAATTAAACTGAACTGATTATGTGTGTTCTTTATCACAGCACCCGCCAATATCAATCACTCAATAAATGTTAGTATCCTTTGTCTTGATCAGATTTTGAATTGAATTTATTACAGTTTATGACTTGTTTACATTTTCTTATACTACATAAAGACTCTATAAATCAGTTTTATATTATATACTATATATAAAACTCCATGCCTATATAGTTATTAATATGAAGTCTAAACTTTTATTGGTAGAAAATACATTATGTTGAATTGTTTTTTATAGTACCTAAAATCTAACTTTAGTAGTGACTTCTGGTCATGTGATTTATTTGAAAGTATGCTCCAAATTATAGTTTGTGTTTCTTTGGAATGTAAAGGCCACAGTTATAAACTGGGTAACTTCTGTATACCACTTACCATGCCTAATTAGTATAAGATACCGTATTTCTGTATACCATGCCTAATTAGTATAAGATACTGTACAAAGGGCTGCAAGGCATAAAAACCACAAGATTCACCTATAATTTAGTAAAAGATAAATAATATCTGGGGCTTTACTGAAAAGCATGCTAAAAAAGGGTACGAAAGATGTGTTAGACAATCGAAGCACATGATTTAAATATTGAATCACTGTGGTTAGTTCCAGAGAGTAAGGTCTTAAATAAGGACTTAAATGTAACTTTTAGATCTGATGATAGGGACGGTGGAATCCTTAATCATGAGAGGATGAAAATTTTTGGAGAAAGATATTGAGCTTAGTTCTGTGCGTGTTGGTCTATCAAGGCGACAAGTGATGTAAGTTGTACAAAAGAAGGCCATCTGGAGTGCAATCTAGAAATGAGAATTTCATCGCCACTTGTAAAATGGTAAAATGGCAAACGTGATTTCAGTGGCATAGAACAAACAATGATAGATAGATAGATAGCTTACTAAAGCCAGAGGTAGATCCTGCGCAGGAGGAATGTTTGTATTCATAGAATAGGAGCTTGAAGAGAAGCCAGCCAAAGAAAAAGAGAAGGAATAATAAAAAAAAGAAAGAAAGTATAAAAAGAAAGGATTGTTATCAGAGTAAATTAAAGACTGTAAAAATTTCAAGTTGAAAACTAAAAAAGGATTACTGGAGTTGGCAAATATACTTTTGTTCAATATATAGTACTTAATTTTTACTGCTTACCTTACTATTTATTATTAAACTTTAATACATATCAATATAAAGGTGATTTAGAGATGTTCACAAATAACAAAGAGTAAACAATCCTCTTTTTTTTATATTTCTTAATTAGAGAGGAAACAGTAGAGCAGACCCTATTTCCCATTGTTAATCTAATTTTAGGGAACTTTATGAACGAGGCCATTCTATGTAGGTAGAATAAGTAGTTTTCGTAGCAGCCCAAAATCCCTTATATTTTTAATATTAATTTACTGTGGATTAAATGTTATTTTCATTAGAATTTTTTTGCAATATAGTAGCTTAAGATACAGTATAAGAAAGAGTAATAAAACAGCTAAAGTCAGGATACGCTCTCTTAAAAACACAATGTTACTCATCATTAAAAAATCTCCACTTGAATCTTTCCTGCAACTCATAATTAAAACTAGTATCCTGCGTAAATTTCTTTCTGTTGTGGTGGTGGTCATCGTAAAGAATCAATTTTATGTAAACTGATCCATATTAAAATTTTCACATTCCAATGTCCTGTTTTGGTTACTTAGCAAAACTTTTCTTTCCAAAAAATTTGTTAAATTTTTAAAATTTTCCAAAAGAGTTCCTAAAACATGCTTTTTCCCAGAAAGTTATGTTTTTAATTTGGTGCCCTTTTATAACTAATGCTCAAGGAATAATTCAGATAAGCAGTTCAGAAGAATATATCTTTTAGCTAAGTATTTTTCAAAGATAAGTTCTATTTTCATGAGACTCCTTTAGTTCACGTGTGAAGTTTCGTTGTTATCCTCTCTTTATCTGCAGGGCTTACTTGTCAAGACCCCAGTGGACGCTTGAAATCACAGGGAGTACCAAGCCCTATATGTACTATTTCTTTATATAAACATGAACCTGTAATAAAATTTAACTTATAAATTAGGTATTGTAAGAGAGTAACAATAATAACTAATGAGGACATAGGATAATTTAAACAATATGCCAGCATCACTACTCTTTGTGTTGAGGCCTTTATCAAGTGAAATAGAAGGGCTACCTGAACACAAGCGCTGCACTATCATGGCAGTGGTTCTGATAACTTAAGGGGCTACTAAGTGACTGGCAGGGGGCCAGCAGTTTGGATACATGGGAGAAAGGGATGATTCACATGGTGGGCACTCCACAGTAGCATAGAACAAGTTTTTATCATGTTGCTAAAAAAGGTGCACTGTTTAAAGTTTATGAATTTTTTTCCGTATTCTTCCATTTAATATTTTTGGACTGTAGTGACTGTAACTGAGATCATAGATGGGGTCGGGGGAGGGTAACCTACTATCTATTCATCCCTAAACCATTAGAATTCTTAAAGAAAAACTTCCAGCCAGTGTCGGCAAACTAGGGATTGATGTTTAATATAATCCAGAATATATACGTAAGTAAGTGATGTCTTTAAAATATCTTTATCTTCACAGGTATTTGTTTATTTTATGCAAATTTCAGTGGGAATATGCAAGTATTCCTATGTATATACATACGCAAACACATAATGCCCATGTAAGTTTAAATTAATAGTAACTAAAACAATTGAATGGGCTGGGTGCCTGGAGCACAGTGGTTACTGTGCCAGCCACATGCACCGAGGCTGGCAGGTTCAAACCCAGCCCGGACCTGCTAACCAACATTAACAACTGCAACAAAAAAATACCTGGGCATTGTGGTGGGCACCTGTAGTCCCAGCTACTTGGGAGGCTAAGGCAAGAGAATTGCCTAAGTTCAAGAGTTTGAGGTTGCTGTGAGATGTGACACCATGGCACCCTACCGAGGGTGACATAGTGAGACTCTGTCTCAAAAAAAAAAAAAAAGAAAGAAAGAAAACAATTTAATGAAGAGCTGAATATATTGTTTATCTATCACATAAACAATAGTTTATCTATCCCATAAACCTTAGTACTACTGAGTGAGAATGGAGGATAAACTAGTTGGAACATTTGAAATTCCTATACTTTGTTGTCTTCCATACTTTGTTTAGATAAAAAGTTGTCTAAACTGGCTAAATTTGGGTTGGCTAAATTCAACCCAAGTTGAATGGCTATCATAGAGGCTGAACCAGCTTGTCACCAACCAGGTTTAGAAGGAAGATGAGATAGACCTGGAAGTATATTTCTAAGATTGGTTTAATCTCAGAGTTGCTCATGCAGGACATTTTGGAATGGCGGCCATGCCTCCCGCAGTAAGTGGCACACTGTGGCATGGTGGCCTTTCAGCACCTGCTCGTCTTTCCTGAGCTTCAATTTTCAGGTCAGTTCTCCCCTGCCTTTCCAAGTGGTTCTTCTGGGATCTTCACACAAGGATACACCTGAGTCCTTCACCATTGGGCTGGGTTCATATCTTGAGAGCAAAACAATATTGTGTGAGAGAGAGCTGCTTTTTCTATCCTGATATTATTACTTATAAACCTGGGGTAGAGTGGGAGCCCAATGCTGGGGGGAAAACAAATCAAGCAGAGACTGAGGGAAGAATGCTTAAGGGGTTGGACAGTGTACAAGAAAGCCTGTCACTGGAGCTTCTTGGTCTGCTTAAGAAGGAGGATGGGGATCTTTGCACATTTATTTGAGTTAAATAATAGAAAATACAGTTATAGAGACACGTAAGTACACTTACAGAGCAAGTAAAGTTATAGAGGCATATAAAACATTAAGTAAAGGGTATAAAGCTTTTCTAATTATAATTTTTTTTAAATAGGAAGTTAGTTTTGTATTAGTATTATAAGCACTGGTTTGATTTTAGGCAGTGTTTCAAACTGTGAAGCCCAAATCTTCTATATATAAGCTTAATAATCTCAAGACAAATTGTTTATTAAGGTAATAGAATCTCAAGTTCCTCTTTCAAAAACTGGGATTAGTCATAGGAGTCAGCCTCCTGGTCAGGGAAGACAAGAGCATAGACAATCTGGAGGAACAAAAGGAAAATAATCAATACAAAGTCATTATCTCAGCTATATAGAAAGAACTGTGGTGAGATTCCATCCTGATTAGTAAGTATTAGAATTCAAACCCAGGCAATCTGAATTCAAAACTTGTGATCAATTTCCAATGATATTCCTGCCTCTCATTGTCCATGCATTTTAATACTTTCTTACATTAAATTCTCCTTGAAGGAAAAAGTAAAGAAGAAAACTATTTAAATAATCCTATGTCTATGTAGGAAACATAAAGTTTGTCCATGCTTTGTGATAGTTGTCAACCAGAGAGTAATTTTTGTCCCCTTCTCACCAGGGCACATTTGACAATATGTGAAGGTGTTTTTACTTGTTACAATTTGGAGATAGGGAGATAGGTGTTTCTCATCAGCATCTAGGGTAGAGGTCAGGTATGCTAGTAAACTTCTTAACAAGACAGCCCCCACCCCACAATTAATTATTCAGCTCACTCCGTCCTGATTGTCAAGGTTGGTAAACCATGGGTTAAAATAATGAAGAAATAAATATTATATTAATGATTGGGTAGGTGGTATATAAAACAGCAACAGCAACAATAGCAAGTAATTACAACCATACTGAAGGGAGTGAGGAAAAAAATGATCTAGGTATGTACAGGAATTAGTTTCCTAAACCACAATGGAGAAGATGTTTTACTCTTTCTGGAAGCTCTGATCTATAAGAATGGCATGAAAGATGGCGTCTATAAATAACTTCTTTTTAATGTTACTCACTCTTGGATATATGACATTGCTTTTCAAAAGTTATAAAATGGAAGAAGGAAATAAGCTTTAAAACCTAGGGATTTTGCAAACTCACAGTTCTTATATATAATTTTTGAAGTATTTGATGACAACTAAGCTGAAAGATCAATGAATTGTCTTTCAGGAATGAAGGCCAAAAATTCAGAAGGCCTGTATTAAATCTTACTAATATACACACTTCTGATTAGGAATTGGAAAAAGTTAATGCTTCAAAATTCTGGTTTCTGCTGTGCAGTGGCTCTTTGTCAAATTTTAGCCTCTGAGTATTTAAAATTTCTTGTAAGTCCTTTTATTCTGGCAGGACATCCTTTGGCGAGATTAATCTATTTCAGACATTGTGGTCTAGTAAGCCAATAGTGGAATGGATAGTAGGAGTTGATTGACTTTACAAATTCTGAGTCATAAGGAAAAGTAGGAAGACTTTCAGTTAAAATGGACATCTGCTAAAGTTAAATTAAGGCACGGCTAAAAGCATGTGCTAGGGATGCAAACTGCCTGGATTCAAATCAAATATAGCCCTTTACTATTTCAATGTCATTGAGAAAGTTACTCAGTAGAGTTACACTTCAGTTTCTTGAACATTAAAATGGGCATTAATTAATAACTTGCCTCATAAAGTTTTGTAAAAATAATCATATAATATTAAATAATTACAATAATAGAATTATTGTAAAAATAATTATATAATATAATATTAATAATGTAATAATTAAGCCCCTTAAAAGAGGGCTTAATGCATATTATACAGCCCATAGTGTCAAGGCTGGAAAACCATGCCTTATGATAATGAAGAGATAAGCATTATATTAGTGACGTGGGAAGTGGTTTATAAAACAACAAGGAAAAGAAGTTATATACATCAGTTATTAAGTTTGAAATGTCCAATTTCTTTAAGTACAACCTTTGACAGTTGCTATCTCTGACATTTCACTTTGACACATCTTGTTTTATTTTATTTGTGAAGGTCTGTCCTTATTCTTTCAAATGTATGTTTTGGCTTGTGATTATCTGTGAAAATTTTTTTAGAGAAATTTTTGTGAAACCATAGAAAAGTAGAAAATTCATGTTATTTTCAAAATGTGTTTCATTATGGAACCAATGCAGCATAGATAGCTTGAAATATCAATGAAGTTTTGGGAAAATATGAGGCTACTGAAAACACAGTACATGGATGGTTTGAGAAGTTTCATTCTGGTGATTTTAATTATGAAAATGAGCCCTGGGTTACCTGAGGCCAAGACCAAGATGAATAATACTGAGCTGAAAGATGTAGTGACTTCTACTATAAATAATGTCCATATATATAAAATCCATCTCAACCTTCATGTGAATTAGCAGCAAGGTTTGTTGTCACTATTCTAACAATATTAGGCCATTTGAAATAAATTGGTAAGGTGAGGAAGCTGGAGAGATGGCTTTCATATGAATTAAATGAGCATCAGCAGAGAAATCATCTCAAAACTTGCCTTTGCTGTGACAACACAAAGTGAACCATATCTATATGGTGCTGTTATGTGTGATAAAAAATAGGTTCTTTTTGATAATTACAAGTTTTTGGCACAATGGTGGATAAAGATAAAGTGCCAAAAATAGAGTATAAAACTAAATAGTCATCAAAAAAGCTAATAGTTGTCTTTTTGGTGGTCTAGCTCTGATATTATCCAGTACAGCTTCATGAAATCTGGTCAATCAATTATAGCAGATGTCTACTGCAACAAATTGGATGAAATAATCATGATGCTTATGATTAAGCAACTGGAATTGGTCAATAAAGACAGGCCAATCCTCTTTCAAGACAATGCCTGACCACATGGCACAAACAGCATTGCTCAAACTACAGAAGCAGGACTTGGAAAATCTGTCATACACCACATTCACCAGATCTTGTACCAAATGATTACCCCTTCTCCCAGGCTTTGGACCACTTTTTGCAAGGAAAAATACTCAATTTTTAACAAGCTATGGAAAATGTCTTTTGTGATTTCATTACCACTCACTCTTCAGGCTTCTTTGTTGCTGGCATAAACAGGCGACCGTTAAGATGACAAAACTGGGTTCATAGTGAAAGCACATACTTTGATTAACTGTACAGCTTCTTGTTTGAGATATAAGAACCTAAAAATTTGATTTGAAATTGGACAGTTCAGCTCAGTGCCTGTAGCTCAGAGGGTAGGGCACCAGCCACATACACTGGACCTGGCAGGTTCGAACCCAGCCCCGGTCTGCCAAACAATAATAACTACAACTACAAAATAGCCGGGCCTCGTGGTAGGTGCCTATAGTCCTAGCTACCTGGGAGGCTGAGACAAGAGAATTGCTTAAGCCCAAGAGTTGGAGGTTGCTGTGAGCTGTGATGCTACAGCACTCTACGAAGGGCCACATAGTGAGACTCTGTCTCAAAAAAAAAGAAATTGGACACTTCATATTTAATGACCTTAATAAATTTCCATAACTATTATCTTTATACAGGAGTCAATATTTTAGTCTTATTTCAATATAAGACCACATATTCAAAGCAGGTCCCCATACATGGATGAATCCAAATCAAAGCTATTGGCATGTTATTTTTAAGAATTGCTAAAAAAAATCTTATGTGGAATTTTACAACATATTTAAAAATAATTTAAATAGAAAATAATTTCCAACACATGGAACAAAATTGAATATCATTAAATCATACTTGTTCTGAGTTTCTTTCTTTTTTTTTTTTTTTTTTTGGTAGAGACAGAGTCTCACTTTATCGCCCTCATTTGGGTGCTTGGTGTCACACAATTTACAGCAACCTCCAAATCCTGGGCTTAGGCAACTCTCTTGCCTCAGCCTCCTGAATAGCTGGGACTACAGGCACCTGCCACAATGCCTGGCTATTTTTTTGTTGCAATTTGGGGGCCTAGTTTGAACCTGCTACCTTCGGTATATGGGGCCAGTGCCCTACCCACTGAGCCACAGGCGCCACCCTGTTCTGTTCATAGGAAGAATATCTCCAGGACTGAAAGTAATGTGGTCTTAACTAATTTGAAATCTTGAAAGGAATGGTATGATGGTTATAAGTGAGTGGTAAAATCCTCCATTTGTAAGGCTCCTCATTTGTAGACTCAGCTATATAGAGTGCAAAACATAGTCTTTCTCTTTGAATGGAGGATACTGATTTGCCTACGTAACAGTAAGGTTCAGTGAGATGCTTTCCGGACCTTTGTCATTTGTAGGTGAGCTAGGTCATGCTTTGGTTTGGGGATAAAAAAGCTGTGAAAGGTCTATTTCCTGGGGGTAGAGCCAAAAATCACATGGGATTGTGAGGGTCATAGCTTTCTTGTCTGCTCTTGAATTGGGGAGAAATCTTCTCCTAAGCTATTTTCCTAAGGCCTGGGTTGGGAGAATTGGATGGTTAGGAAATCAAATGCTTGTGGTTAGCGCTTTCTTACTCTGTCTATGTCTGAATAGAAGCATGGGGATGCTATGAACATCTCACACCAGATATAAGTCCCTAGTATCCTAATACTCTTCAAATCCATCATAGAGCTCTCTGGTTTTAGTTTTGCCACTTATGTTGGAAAATAAAGTCTTATGTGTCGAGCAGCAGCATCAACAAGAGATCAGCAGTCAAGACAGACACTTGGATTCTGAAAGGAAAGAGTGGATCAGACAGTGCAGGAAGTCGTGTGCAGCCAGTTAGCAGACGCAGACTGCTAGGAGGTACAGGAAGGCTGTGTATTTTATTTCAGTGACGACTCAGGCTTTGATTCATGTCCAGGATTCGTGTAAAAGGTTCTGACAACAGCACCTTAATAAAAGTAGCACTGATGCAATGGAAGATATTTTTCTTTTGGTTTCTTCTGAAATGGAAAAATAGGATTAGGCAGTCATTCTGTGATGAATTTAGAGCTTCAGAAAAATCACCTCCCATCTGCTCACTAAATAGACAAATAGCCATAAATCCTTTAAATGACAAAAACAAGAAAATGTTGTACATATATCAAGAAAACTCTTTTTGACATCTCCTACCAGAAGCCTAAGAGGAAATATTTATTTAATTTTGAATGTGCTGATTTTTGTAATGAAACTAATGCTAATTTAATATTTTTCAAAAGAAAAAATATTATTGATGAATGAAAAATGTTAATTTTTTTTTAAAAATCTCTAGGACAGCAGTTTTAGGACTGATGAAAGATACTTTAGCACATGATAATACAGGGTAAGTGTCACTTATGCAAATAGTTTGGGAGCAGAAGTGCTTAGGACTGGATATTTGTGGGTTTGGGAATAATTACATTGTCTAGTTGAGCATCCCTTATCTAAAAGTCTGATGTCCAAAATGCTGCAATGAGTATTTCCCTGAAGTGTCATGTCCACATTCAAAAGATCTGGAATTAGGGAACATTTCAAATTTGGAGGATTTTAGGTTTGGGGATTTGGGATACTCAACCTGGATTTCTAAACAATATTTGTAAAGAATATTACTATGTATTTTTAAATAATGTACACTAAAAGTTTTACATTGACCCTTTACATTATTTTTTGAAGTTAGGTTTATTGAAGTTTGATTTATATAATTTTTATACTTTTTATTATAGGATTGTATTAGTTTTAATAAATATATACTGCTATGTTTGGTTAACATTTTAATACCAGTTTCCAGAGTTTCCGGGGAACAACTTGTCAAAAAAAGTTCCTGAATTCCAAACTTTTTAAAATTGAT
Source organism: Nycticebus coucang (assembly GCF_027406575.1). Taxonomy (NCBI): domain Eukaryota; kingdom Metazoa; phylum Chordata; class Mammalia; order Primates; family Lorisidae; genus Nycticebus; species Nycticebus coucang. The sequence continues at coordinate 63,407,172 of NC_069780.1, read as the reverse complement.
TCTGAAGCTTACTTGAAAACATTTGAGAGAATTTCAAAATTGAATCTTTGAGAGATTGCATATACATATTTAGTTCTCTCTTTGAACCAGAATAAAGGAAAGTATTAAAAATATGTTAGTATTCAAGCTTACATATTCAGAAAATAATCACTAATGTTACATTCGGATTTGAAAACTAAACCTTTGATAGTTCTGGTGATTATTAAATGGTTTCTAATATGTAACATTAGTGTTACAATTAGAAAAAATTGTATTGTCTTAACTAAATATTCATTGAATATTTTCCTAATATACTTCAAGTTGACATGCTGAATATTTAGTACATGCATGTAAACTTAAAATAAAATATAAATGCTTTCATAGCTTAAGAGTTTTAAGAAAAGGACACATATTCTTTATTAAGATCTATAAATGATAAAATTGAAAAATTTTTCAAATGTTTTAGGTCGGTTGCACAAGAAAATAATAATGATAATGATACGATGTCAGAGTAATGTAATGTATTATGGTATACTAATAACCCCCAGGGTGCTCAGCTTCCATGAAATTCATTTTATATCTCATCTATTATGGAGGGTCTGTGAAAAATAGTTTACTATTCCCCTTCTGAGATATCTGGAAATGCGGGCTGGGCTCATGAAAGCAAAGAGATTAGATATTGTCATTTTTAAAGGGTAAAATCTGTGAAAGCTGTTTTCTAATTCCAGAAATGTCTGAGTGATAAAAATCCCTTTATGCAAATAACATGGGGTGAACAAAACCCAGTCATTTTTCTCAGCTTTCAAAATATGCATATTCTTTCCCTTCGGAGAGGCACACTTATCACAGGGACACTTTCTACAAACACCCCATCAGGGATATATGCTTACATAGATGGTATTTATTACTTGAAAGCCTCTACCCATGACGTTGTATAACCCTCTTAGAGGAGGATGTCTGGGAAGAACCACCACAATTTTAAGTCCATCCTGTATTCAGATTTCTAGCGGTGATAATGAAATTCACATGGAACAAAGATATTGTTTGTTCTTTACTGCAAAACTTGTTCTTTTAGAAATTGACTTCCATATTTTCATTGATTTCCTATTGCCTACAATGAGGGCACATTGATGGCTCAACGCCTTCTGTGAAACCGTGAAACAGTGTGTGAAGAATTATCTGAATATGCATATACATATAAGAAGCAATGGATCCTCACAAGAATCTGTAAGTATATATACAGTTAGCATTTAACATGGCCCTTACAAAAAGCCTTGATACCACCATATTTTTTGACCTGAATTGCCAGCTATGTCACTTAAAAACTGCATCTGTATTAGAATTTGCCCATCATTTTAATATTCATGGGCTTCTACTGATTCCCTTATGTTTCATTTCTACCTATACAATTTCAACACAATCCTTACAGTTCAATTTATATATGATTTTACCATTGAAAAAAATCTGCGATACTCCTATGAAGAAATAAACCTCTTTGCTACCAATTTCCCAACTATAGCTCTCATCAACACTGGATTTTGTTGCTTTTATGCACACCTCATCTGCCTTGTTGCAGTGAATACTCTATGATGTCTTGTTTATTTTGTATTTTCAAAAATAATTAATACAGAGCCTTGTACAGAATGAGTCACACTTATTGACTCAAATCAAACTGAACTCCCAATTTACCTGAAGCCATCTAGTCCCTGTGAGTTCTATGATGAAGTAAGGGGAAGAAAAGAAGTAAAATAAGGACTATCTCATCTAAGCAGGCTTTGTATACCAAGCTTTGTCAGTTTTTTTTTTTTTTCTCTTTGCTCTTTTTTTCTTTGGGCAGTGGAATTGGAGGGTAGGCTTCGATGAATTCTATTACATTTTCCTATCTCTTGTATCCAGCATGGAGCACACACAATAACTTATTTCATGGAGACTTAATGGCAACATTTTTTTTCTCAAGCCTTGAATACAAAATGTAACTGCAAGATTGAACATGCCATAGTTTGGTTTTGTTGATTTTGTTACAGAATTTCATTGGATGTGAAAATACAAAAAAAAAAGAAAGAAAGAAAACAAAAGAAAGTAAAAATAATAAAGAATAAAGGTTCTCACTCACTTTGTGACTTGCCTGTCACTTTCATGCCCATGAAGGTGACATAAAAGATTTTTTTTTCCAGCTATCTATTTTTAAATGTGTTAATTCTATACCTCTTGGCTTTTCTTTCTCTCCAAATCTGAAGGCTCCTCTGCAAAAGCTACAGACTCCTAAATTAGTGATTGTCCTGCGATCCCTATAAGGCAAGTTTCTCAGAAACAGTCCTTCCTCATGTCATCCAGAAGGGTTTCCTCCAGATCCACACTCTTCCGCTTCTCATCTCCTGTCAGATTGCTCAAAGGCATCTTCCCTACTATCCCCTCATTGCAGCCCTCTCCCATCTCGTAGGGAAATGGCTTCAGACATTTCACAGGATGACACCCGAATTTCCATGGCATAGCTAATACTTTCTTTTCCCTTAAAATTGTTGATTCTTTTACAGATCACTTGAATCCAGAACACTTATTCCCTGCATCTTGGGAACATTTGCATTCAGAGATAGTCTGGCTATAATCTGAGATTGTACTGACATTTCCACATCACTAATCATCATGTCTGGCTAACTCTTTCTTCTTTTTATAAATTACCAGAGTATTGTCTCTCTTCTTAGTTTTTATGCACAAATGTTCCAGTCATCCTCCATTATTCGTGACATTTGGGTGCACTGAAACTTTACTTCTCTCTAACCAAACTCCTTCACTACCACCATGTCTTACATCGGTCAGTGCTTCTCTGAACAATAACCTGAAAGTTCTTTGAATTTAATCTCCTCTCCACTTTAATGCCCAGCTCCATACCATACTCTAAGATGGTATGATTCCAGATTCAGAACATCTGCCACAAACTATAAATAAGTTCTTGACCATTTCATTGAGGCTTCACATTGACTAATAGAAAATGTTGACTACTCTGACCAACTTTTAGTACTGGAGGGTCAAAACACCCAGTATGGGTAAATATGTCTCAGACACCCTCAAACCTTTGGAAATAATAACATAATATGACTTTGAAACATAGCCATCAGTGTAATATTCACCATTATAGAAACATATGAAATGATTTTACATATCCCATAGAAGAACTTTGATTTTTATTTCCATAGTTATGAAATTTATTTTCTAAATTTTCCACGTAGACATTTCTTCCATACATGAAAATAACAGTGCCCCAGTACTGAAATGGCAGTGCATAAGAGGATTTGGCAAACTCAGAAAATTCTGAAGACCAAAATTCTAAGCCTCAAGTCTACTCTGACAGCTGCTTTCTTTACTCGAGAAAGAAGACATCACCTTTCACACAAAAAATATGACAATATCTCAAAAGGCACAGCAAATTGTTACTTGGCTAATTATAAAATTCAACATGGATAGAAGTGGGAAAAAAGGAAGAGTTAGACGGTTAAGGTGTTTTTTTTTTCAATTATAGAAAAATTCTTTAAGTTTTCAAAACTACGATGGATGTATACTTTTTTCTTCATTTATGTAACATAATATTTTCAACATTCATTGTGGACTGGACACATAATAATTGCTAGAGTTAAAATCAAATGCATAACCACTTACAATGGTAGTTCTCTTAAAACTTAGGATGTAATGAGAGACAGAGAAGTCAAATAATCACAAAAAAATAAATAAAAACATTATTTTGACAAGAGCCAAATAAGAGAAACTATAATAGGGAAATTTGACTTGATTAGGGATATCAGAGAAGGTTTCTCTGCAAAAGCAGCAAATAAGACGTAAAGAATCACCACTGACTAGATATAAAGAGAAGAAACAAGTGCCCAGTAAAGATGATGATGAATGCAAAGACCCTGTGACAAGGGATCATGAATAGTTCACAAAATTGGCTAAGAGATAAAGGAAAGTGTATCTGAGAAAAATCTTGGGGAATTAACTAATGTGTGGAAAATCATGCAAGATCTTATAAATTCCACACTGAGGGGTCATGATTTAATCATGATTTTCTATCATTTTTATTTTAAAATTATTCTATTATTTTCATTTTGTGGGTTCATGTATGTATGTGGGGAGGCAACTGATTTGGCTTTTAATTTGTTTCCACAATTTATATTCATGATATAAATTTTGTTTTTTAAAACTTCTAAGCAAAAAAATCGAGTCAGTTTGAGGAAAAAATAATTTTGTAGTAATGATACATGTAGTGCTCAGAGCACTATATATGGCTAAAAACTGTATAGATGTTGCAAAAAGGACTAAAGTTTGCAAAATACTGCTTTCATCTAATATGTGAAGTTTTTGAATGAATGGAGACTTTTTTTCACAAAGTGTTCATTATTAAATTTATTATTTTAATTATAATCAAAATTGAAGGAAAGTGGAAAATAATAATAGCAACACTAACATCTTTTAAAATATTTTGTGATTATTTGCAAGTATTACTTCTGTTTTCAGAAACTGATGTTTTCCTTATAACATATGAGAGGTAGGCCCAGATCTCGGTCCTTTATGTTGTTAGAGACACTTTGTGTCATTACATGTATATTCCTATGGAAATATTTGAATTTATTCTAATCTGAGAGTAACATAAAGGATAAGTTTGACCAATAAGTATGCTACCTCTAGAACTAGGAAGCATCTTCAGAATTTTAGACTGTCCTTCATGAGTCTAGAATTTTATCCCGAACCCTCGTTTGGAATAAAACTTTTCAATTTGATTAAAGATAATCTGAATAAAGGAAAGAAAAATACTGAAAAGAATCTTCTCAGAATTTAACCCCCCTCCTCCATGCATTGTTGGAACTTACCATATTGTACTTCCTAATAATTTATTTTAAAAAGCTGGGATTGAGGTTATTCTTTCTAGTTTACCTGTGATATCACCACTCACTGACTACCAGCTGACGAGGTGACAAGGACTATGCTAAATTCTACAAACTCATTATCTCAGTACAACAAAAACCATGGTGCTGGGATTTTATTATCCTCATTTTAAAGATGAAATCGTTGAGTATTAGTTAATATCGGTAATTAGACCAAGGCTGCAAGACTAGAAAGTCCAATGGCAGAACTGGGAATTAAATCCAGGAAATGCTAACTGTAGTGTGTGCTATTAACTTTAGTGAGATGCCCCCTTTTCTCCCTCATCCTGCCCAATAAACATACATTCATTTCCACAAATTTATATGCATGCATACATATATAAGCATGTATGAACATACTCATCTAGGCATTTATAAAATGTCAGGAAATAATAATAAACAATGCCTTATAATCTTATGACATTGGAAGAATAAATAAAAAACATTAAGTCAGGAGCTTGATGAAGAAGGAACACGCTTCAGCTACCCCTTGTCATTTCACTCTATGTATTCCCTGTAGTCTGGGGTCTACTCCCCACCTATCAATTGCACAGTATCAAGCATTTGTATTTCTACCTGATCAAAACACAAACATGGGCACCAGCAGCCTGAAAATTACTTGTTCATGAATAAAACAATAAGAGATATAAATTCCTAGTACTTCCAGGTTGTATGTCAGATTCAGGAAGGACAGTTGCCAGAAAGCCACATTGCTTGGAACAATTTCCGACTTACTGGCACTTGATATTGCCATATCGATTTATTGATTAAAACAAGAACAATCATCTACAGGCATCAGTGACAAATGAAATAAGTGAGTGATTTTTGGTTGCATTAATTGTACATGAAGTTATTATTTAAATATAAAACTATTGCCATCCACAGTTATGTTGGTAGAAATTATATTATTTCTCATGAAAAAAAGAAATAAAACCGTAAGGATTGAAGTGATGTAAAGGACTCTTTAATCAAATTTAGCTACAACAGTACTATAGCATCTTAAAAAATTCTTAATATAATAATAATTTCCCAGTTGCTTTATGTGTTATTAAATGTGTAATAAGTTTAAAATATGATTGATAAGAAGGGCCATATCTTATTAATAGTTGAAATGTCTTTTAATATAGAGTTAAACAAAACATCTGTGGAATTTTTCTAGAATTTTTTGTTAAAGATTTTTGTTATTATTACTTTTCAACTTTATGGTCTTATGTTTTTTGTAGAATTTTCTTTCCCACATTTCAGGTTTTGCTGATTGTGTCCCAAAGTACTTTTAGCATGATTTTCTTCCCTTATATTCCCTATAATTTGGTAATTAGAGACTGGGGGTCAATAAGATTTATTTTAGGTGTTTTGAGAAATTCTACTTTTAAAGTAGTGGTGTGTATTTCAATCAAGAATTACATAATGCCTCTGGTTAGATCTTTTATTTCATTATGGATTGAAAAATGATGATATTCTACTTTTAATATTCTTTTAGTTATATTGAATAAAATAGTCTAAAGCAAAGAGTGTCCCTATATCCACTCTTTGGTTAAACAAGAAGTAGATGTTATTTAGGAAAGGCAAGACGATTCTTAACTCCTTCCCCTTATTTAACAAGATATTTAGTTCCCAAGCATCTTGAAAAGGTGACCAATATAAATTTTGTATATTTTTATTATCATTATAAATTTTTGGATGTAAACATGTTTATTCATTTTAATACTTTATAGTTATTCTCTTTCATGATGCTCACATGATGATCTTTGGCCAGTGGGAGTTTATTCAAGCTTGATCCTGAGCCCTTAAGGTATTATTCTTTTAAGGCTTTGATGACATTTTTAGTTTTGTCATGACAAGATGATCCAGGCTTATCTTACACATTTCCTGTCTCAGACACCGAAGCAACTATTTCTCCAAGGAGCTTTAGAACCTTTTCATGGAAAATGTTATTGAAACATAAAGATTAGGGCACTAAAGAAACTCATTTCTTCTGGACTGCTCTTTGAGTCTAGATCTTCTCCGAGGCATGAAATAGGAAATATAGGTAAAAATCACTGTGTGTATACGTGTATGGATATTCTTCAAAAATAAAATATGAATTTGTGTTTATTTGTTCTGTATTATTTTTATATTTTAGATATATTTAAATTTTGTTTTCATTTTATAACTATAGAGCATATTTACAAACAGTTCCAAAGTTCAATTTGTTAGTAGCATATATGCAAAGAAATTCAATTTATACCCTTCTTGCCTTTATTGTGTTCTCTTATTTCTCCATTGATAAATATATTTTTTAAAAGTTTATCTGATATCTCTTAATATGAACGGGAACATTCACACATATTCTGATAGCCAACCATTGTTGAATAACCTCCCACATAGTTCATATCATTTTCCTCATGTTTTGACAGTCACTCCATAGAGAGGCTATTCATTCCAACGCCATCATCCTGTACAAGACTGACTGTTCACTTAGTTTATACAAACAGTCTGCTTTTAATAAATATTTGAGTTGTATCCACTTTAAATTTATTTTTTTATTTTTTGTGATTATAAAATAGTACTGCAATGAGTAGATTCATCCAAATAATGTCTTTTATACTATTGCTATTTAATGACTTGATTTTTATAATAACCTCTTTTAGGGTACAGAGTTATTTCACTTAGAAGAGAAAGACTATTGTCAGAAAATGAAGCACTAAAAAATAATTTCTGATTTGCCCAATTGGTTGATTGAGTTAGCCAAATAATCATAACGTACACTGTTGAAAAAAATCAAGGCATCTCTTCACATTTAATTTGTCCAAAGGTCAAATCTCAAATCAGTAACAGAGCTTACGATCTATCTGATCACCCCCAGCTCTGTCCCTCACAAGTCTCCCCATCAGACTCTCTCTGCCAGTTCTCTGACATCATGCCTCTGTTTTCACTGGCTCATCTACTTATTTTTCTTTTTTTAAACTCTTGCTCTGTGCCCTTTTCTCTCAATTGTCATCCATAATATACAATTTGAGTGAAAATTAATGTTTAATAATTTCAGTACTTGAGCTATAGAGTGAGGTATCAATTTCACATTACTCAAGTAACTTGGCACATAGGGAAGGTACGAAATAGTCTTCCAGGCATTCCCCTTAGTGATGGGAAAAAAGAAATCTCCTTAACTCTTTAAAACTCTTTGCTCTGCCATCTCTCTTAACCTAGCCTAGTATAGATATCTCATCTCCCTTGCAAGGATGGCTGAATTCACTTTCCTCAGAGAACCATCTGAGCTTTAATACATGGATAGGGCCCATATCAATTCCCAAATTGCTTTAGAAATATGCATCCTTCTCATAACATTTTAAGTTATTGAAAGTGTGACATTGTATTATAACTAATCTATCACACTTTCTCTTCACGATTGCCTCTGAATTCACAGTTCATTTTTCTAGTTGAGTGAAGGCAAATTGTAAGCAAGAATAAGGGATATAATTTTTATACTGTTAAAATGAATGAATGGACTGGGACAGTCATATAGGCATCTATGAGTGTAGAATTTTCCTTAGTCAAGAAGTAACTCATTACTCCTTGTTTGAGTTTCTAATTTGTTCCTAATTTAAAATCTTTTTTATTTCATGTGGTAGCCAATACCTGTTATTTAATATAGATGTCTCGTTCTTCTCCTCCCAATATACTCTCATTTACATACCATCTCTACTCTTACATGAATAACTCCCAGATAAAGGATCGTAAGGTAGGAAAAGATTAACAAAAATGTTTTTGTGTATCCTGTCTCTGTCTCCCACTACACACAAGCTCACTCTTCCTTCTCACCCTCCTAAAGATGCTCATGTTTCTTCCCTTCACATGTTTTTCACCACAACCCACTTCCCACTATGTGTCTTTTCCATTGCTATGCTCCAATCTAGAAAGGTTAAAATAGAGTGACACCTTTGCTATCAATTCATAAACCAGCTTACCGATTTCAGTATTTTATACATAATACAAACATCACACTTTCCCTGCCAAACTGCTTGTTTTTAGAAAGATTCTAATGAAATGATTTTCACCCTTGACTAGATTATGATCACCTGGGGGAACTTTTCAACTCATTTCTTCTGTACTGCTCTTTGATTCTAGATCTTCTCTGAGGCATGAAATAGGAAATATAGGTAAAAATCACTGTGTGTGTATGTGTATGGATATTTTTCAAAAATAAAATATGAATTTGTGTTTATTTGTTCTGTGTTTATTTGCCCAGGAAGCAAAATAGACCAATCAAGTCAGATTGTCCAGGGGTGGGACTTAGGGATACTTAGGGATACTTTATACAGTGTTTTATAAAGCTTTTCAGGTGATTCCAATGTGAAACCAAGGGGAAAAACCAGTGAGCAGGAAAAAATGCATTTCTCTAAAGATCAGATACCTGTAGTTCAGAATCACTGCTCAGTAGGAGTAAACCACTGTTAATGTGAGGCCATCGTGGTGACCCTGAGTCAAAAAAGTTTTGCGGATCATTGTCATCAGTTCATTAACACAATCATCCATCAGAACCTCATTAACCAAACTCTCATTTACAATTACAAAATAAATAAGGGAAAATAATATTTTGAAGAATAAACAATAACTCTATATTGACTCTGTATTGTGCTATTTTTAGAAAAGCTAATTAAGTGCTAAGATGTAAACAACCTGTTCAAGCTACAGTATGAAATTGCTGGGAATGATGTTCAGCTTACCCAAGAATTTTTGACTAGTAGAGCATTCATAATAGTTATCTTCCAAATCCATTTAGACTCTGATATTTCATTTTATAGAATTTGACTTTTATCCACATACCAACTTCTTTAACGGAAATTGTCCATATGTAATACAATGCATGGTTGACTTATTTTACATTTGCTTAACAGCCTTCTTCTATGATTTAAGAAGACTTTTGTAAGGGCAAAACAATCAAACAATATATTCATAGCATGATTGTTTTAAAAGGGCACTGAAGACAAAATGTGAATATGACATTTTAGCATTGATTAGTAACATCAGTGTGATGCAAATATTCTGTCTAAGGACTCAATTCAGCACATCAACTTTGCTAGTGACATACACAGGTTTTTTCTTTTTCTTTACTTTTTCTTTCCTTCACTGAGGAAATGATAAGATTTTATTTTTTATAAGGAAATTAACTTTTAAATGCAAGAAGAATAATAATTTGCTTATGTTGATGTATATGCTAGAGTTTGAAAATTCAGGATACTTCTAATTCTCATCATGAAAATATTAAAATTTATACAATCTTTAATTTGTAAGAAGTAATACTGGCTATTTCATTACGAATTGTATTTGCTCAGGGATTTAACTCATGAGCCTGGGAGCATATGCTTTTTAGAAAACATTTTAGTAAACATTTGGATGTTGTCATAACTCTGGAGAGAATGTGCACTCTACTATTTTAATTATATTTTAGCATATGACTGTAGGTTGTTACATTCCCCAAAAATTTACATTGACATATGGCATATAGAAATGAATCATGAAAGTATGTTTGTACACACACATATCTCTATATACACATACTCATGCATATTATTACCTTTAGAGGAAAACATAGCAAATATATTTGCTATAATGGTGATGGTCAATTCTTATTTTATTTAGCATGATGATGATTTAAACCAGTACTGAAGTTGACTTGGTTGAAACATCATGGCTTATTAATATAGGTTTGTTTTGTTTTGGGTACAACAATAACAACAAAAACAAACCTGAGAAAGCATCACTAACGCGATTCACAAAGATGAAACAAAATCTAAGGTATTAAGAGATCTGCTTATATTAGTAATGTACATGTTTGTGTTGTTATTTTTAACAACAGCCCTTACTATAGACTTCTGAAATACATGAAATGCAATTTAAGTAGTTGGCAGTTTTTCAGGTTCTAAGAAGTCAACATTTTCTAAAATATTGCTAAGAGCTTGTTTGTGTTATGGACATAGCCCAGAATGACATGCAAGGCCTGGTTAACCACATGATTGCACAAAGCCATGAGGAAAGAGAATCTATAAACAAGGTCTATTGCAGAAGCAGAGCAAATGTTAGAAGACTCATCCAAAACCATTGAAAGCAGATCTAGTGTAGTGAGTAGAACATCAGAGGGTCTGACAGCAGACCACAAATCATCACACAACAAGCCTTTGGCAGAATAACGTGAGATCGTTGGTCCTCTCAGATAGGTGGTACACACAATACACATTCCAAGGGAGATTTCAAAACAGAGTCAGCATGATTGAATTTTAGGCAACAGTCAAAAAAGATTGGAACAGGATTAACTTGGAGTTGGAATTGTGGAAGAATAAAACTAGCAAAACCAAAGAGTGTCTGAAGGTCAACCATTAAAATGTGGCAACAGACAGAGACGACACTTCAGGCTTAAGGAAGAAGTCTAATTAATGCTGGGAGCATCAATTATTGCTAAGCACCAATATGTGTACATCCTTCCTTACTCGGGGCAACACTGACTGCAGATATACTGGGGCAAAGCTCACAACTCTAGGAATAGAAGGAGTGGAGTTCAAGTGGTCTGGGCTGGGAAAAAGAGAAACGTGAGGGTTATGGCGCAGATGGCATTTTATGTGGGTACCAGAATTCAATAAACAAATAACAACATAAGTTTTATTTCCATGAGTGCAAATTTAAAAAAAATCATAACCACATTTATGTAAAGAACAGTAAAAATTTGGGTTTTACAGCCCTACTGTGACAGTCTTTGTGAGTGTTGTAAGCATCCAGAAAGGTTTATATAAGACCTCCAGAATAACAGAAATCACATTGAAGGTTTTATTCTAACCTGTAAACAAATTCTGAGTTTCTTAAGCAAGTATTATTACTTATATAAAGACAAAGATACCAGAAACTCAAATGCCCTCTTTTATTTTGTCTAAGAAGGCTGGGAACAATGCGTTTTCTCTCGCTGTAACTACCCATTACTATCCTTCCCTGCATGCATTATAACAAACTAGAAGCATTAGAAAATCTAAAATTAAATGTTTTTTTCTCCATTCCTATGTTGGTGAGTTTGTATTTATCACATCTCAACATTTGTTTTATTGACGAAAATTTCATTTTGAGGGGCAGTATAGAATGGCATATGCAATTAAGTAACTTAAAACGAACAATTGATCTTAAAGAAAAGTCTATTTCTAATGCAAAATTAAAACATATAATTAATGAAATTATGTTTTGACTCATGGAATTCAAAGGAAAGCAACATAATCAGCCTCAATAAGATTGTTCGTTTCTATGAAAATGTGCTGCTCGATAAATGGAACATTTTCAATAGTGGTATCACAAATATTATAATTTTTCTTAATTGTAATCATTGAAGTAAAGGTTTCCTCATTGCAAAGAGATAGTTTGTAAACTTTCTCTTCCGCGACCTAAGTTTTTCATAGAAGTACAAATTTTGCCATGTAACTTGGCTTCTACAGCTTTCAACAAACACCCCCATCATTCTTTTATTGTTCCAAACAAGGAAGCCAGCCCTATTCCATTCGAGCATTTGAGCTTCGTTTGGGTTTTAAATGCTGCTTCTTCAAAATTAGATTTTATGTTGAAGAGGTTTTGTTTTTATGTCTTTTTTAACAATAAGGAAGGAGGTTTTCTTTTAGTTTCTTTGTAGTCAACATGTCAATAAATGACAGAATTCTGCTATGGAAAAATAAAAGTGGTGTATTATCACTTCACTCTTGTCCAACACAGACTTGCTAATAACTGCAGTTTATGACTTTATTACGAGACATGGTGGGTAAAGAGACAGTGCAGCTTTCATTCACAGGTAGCATTTCTGATATTTATGCAATTTAACAGCCATTAATCAGACTGCTGAAACTTTAAAAGTAGAGACCGGCCTGAATTTCCGAATCTTTTGCAAATCTTTTGCTCCCTGCATAGAAAAACATTATTTTTAATCTCTTTTAAATTACTCAAAACTCTGTTTTAGAGACACTTTTAGTCCTAGCCGAAGCAATCTAAGATGCAAAACTGGATGTGGAATGCATCAAGACCTTAGAAATAATTATTGTTACCTGATCATAGCTTCTTAACTGCAAATGTTGAAAGACCAAACATAGGCTTTGAAATATGATGCAGTCTTTAAAGATGTTGTGTGTTACTACAAAATGAAATAAAATTCCACATTCTAAAACCTCGGTTGCTTCAGGTGTTGGGTATTTTTTTTCCTTCACACTTCATGATTAGTACTTTCCTGTGTGTGATCTCTTTTTCTCTGAGAAAACTTTCCACTGAGTTGAAAGCCTGGGAACTCTTAAGTTCAGATGAATGATAATGAGCATTGTCAAAGAGGCAGTAAAATTGAGTCCTTGGTTCTGGCTGCTGAGCCTAGAGCGGCAGGAGTTAATTGTGTGAATGGTAATGAGAGCAAGGAGGCAGCAGATGCTCGCGTGCCTTTACAATCCAAATCCCACCAACAAATTCCTCCCACAGAAACTTTGAGGGACATCTTGGCACCCTGGAGATGCAGATAGACCCAGCCATAGCCACATGCCACCTGCTAGACCTATTGTTAAAGAGAGAGAGAGAGAAAAGCCCATTACAATAACAAAGTTGTTTGCTATCTTTTGCAATGACTTTTTGCCATTGGTTTTACCAAAGTAGAGAGACGGAACATCTGATTCTTTACCAAGAAATATCTGCACCCCAAACAGTTAACAGCATACATGGAAAGAATGATGTTCACTGTTCAATATATAGTCTTGTGATAAACCACGCCTGTCATTTTCTCTTGTAACTCTCCCTTGAGGCTATATATTGCCAGCAGAATTACGAGACCATATGGTTTTTGATGACCTTAAAGGAAGGGGGCAATATTTTCCCCCATAGGAAAATCAAAAGAGAAAAAGTTAGGACTTAGGATTGTTAAAATATCCATTTTAAAACAAAAATAACAGCTTTGGACATTTCAAGTCATATTAGCCAAAATGCTTTGTGAATGAACTTATTGAGTTTCAGCAGATGCCCACCGATCATTTAGCAATACTAAATTTGCTAAAAATCTAAGAGTAGGAAGGCCAGAATGTTATATTTTAGTGAAATGAATGATCAGAATGAAGACAAAAAAAAAAAGAAAAAGAAAAAAACGTGACTCTCACACACTGGTCCTTTTAAGCATGTGAGTTAGTATTTTCCACATGACAGTGTAGGACTCTCAGGGAACACAGCTCGAGTGGCAGGAAACTGTATTATCAATTAGTTACTTTCACTTTTGAAGAATGTAAATTCCTGGTTCTCAGAAATCTTGGTATTATACTTGTAGAAAATAGTGGACCTGTTTCCAGTACTCAGAGGGAGGGTTCATTGATACAGCTACAACAGAGAAAGCAGACTGGTCCTGTTCACAGCGCCCCAGGAGAGAGGCTGCCTGTCTCTGTCTAGGTTAAACAAAAGCTGCTAAGTCCTCACTTTTTGTTCAGCTCCTTGACCCTCATTATTATGAAAAGCAATTAGTTAGGCTGAAATTTCTGAATTTATGGTAGAAAATCTTTGATGATCTTGTGTTAATGGTACAGATTTTAGATCAAAATATTTACATGTTTTGTGAGTTTATATCATTATTATCGATTGAGGTTTTGGCTGTATCATTGTGCTGGATTATTCTGTTTGTAAAATCCCAAGATTCCACAGTAAATTAAAAAAAAAAAACTGTGTTCTTTTCATAACAATAAAATATGTGCTTTCTGACTTACTGAGAAGTCAGATATGGAAGCATATGGGAGCAGTATGTAAATGCCAAGCAAGCTGTTTATAGTGGAATACGCTCCTGCATAATAATCATAATCCAATTCCAGCAGAAACCTTTGAATTTAAAACATTGTCAGCTACAGAAAAACAGAAGGAACCGCAGCAAATGTTGTAGTTGCTGATTATTTGTAAGAAAGCACAAATAAGTTTACAATGTCTGGGTTTTTTTTTCTTTTAATTTTTGAAAATCAGGGATTTCTATAAGTTTAATACTATCCACTATCCGGTAAGTTCATTTAAATTATTTTATTGTGCTTTGGCAAACTGGGGGAAAATAAATTTGTTTCAAAAACAAGTTTTGAAATTTGTTGTTTCATACTCCTATTACTGGAAGAACACGTTAAAACCGGAGTATGTAACCATTCAGTCTAAGAAAATGTATATTGAAAGTGGAAGACAACGCAAATATTCCCTTATGATTTCACTAAACTCAAGTTACAAATTCAGAAATTCTATGCATAGAATTCTATAGGTAACTATACATTTCCTAAAATTTATAGGAAGTTTTTTTAATTATTACTTATTCAGATGATCAAACCCAACAATTTTGGCTGAGCAAGATGAAGCACATTTGTTTGGTTTATCTTGGTTTCTTTACCAACAATGCTACTGTCTTTCATTTAAGCTCAAAGGAAAGCATTTTCTAGAAAAGTCTGTCATAATAAATAACATACCCTTGATTACTCAAGGCAAGATATCCAAGTGTACTTTTAATGTCTTCCTCTCAAATTTAGGATTTACTCCATTATTCAAAAAAATTTGTGGGTTGTGATTTATCACTGGGAAGACTTGTGATATAAACAATGCTACTCCCTCAAGAGAGCTATTGAGTGGGAAGTGGGTTCCTTTGATCTCTGGTCAGTGACTCTTGTCCTGCATCATGCTACTCCCTGTGTCAGTCCCCTGATTGGCTTTCATCACAGTTTGGAATATTTTTGATTATTACATGAACAAGAATCTGACTGCATAATCTCCTTTTTTCAGTTTCTCTTTCAACAGTGACGATAAATAGCAGAAAGAGGGGTGAAACCTGGTTCCCAGTGGTACCCGGTGAGCTACTTCATTATTTGGGGTTGGAAATATCCTATCTTTGTATATCTTCTATCATTAAATGATAAACTCCTACTTGTTGATGGATAGGCTTTTTACTTTTATACCACATGTTTCTAACATTTGCAAACATTTCATTATTAAAATTATAGTGAGAATTGAATGAGAAAAAATACATGTAAAACCCTTGGCATATAATGTTGTTCAACTATTACCTCCTATTTAGGTTCCAAAACTCTTACATGCCAATATTGGTGAGATGTAACTATCTTAGAATGTATTTTTTGTAAGTAACACGATTTAAGGGTAAACTGTTAAATTTTCCTTCTTAATTATATTTGGAATATTTTATAAAGTGCTTTATTGCCTAAGTGAGAATTTTCTTCGAAAATTAAATTCCTTTAGAAAGAGAATAGCTACTATAATCGATTAGTTTATTATAATTAAATTATCTTGTCCAGATGCAAAATAATTATTAGGTGATAATAAATGAGGCACAGTGTTGTCACAAGTGGTTGCCCGCTCGCTGTGTGCCTTGTAGGAAACAGGCATTATTTTCAACGAAGGTATAGCAACTCTGCTCAGTCTCATTCCCTTTGAAATGTTTTCTTTGTAATTCATATACATTCATAAATTTATTATGAAAAAATATGTGCAAACTGTTTATTTCCTCATGAGACTGGTAAAGGAATGGTAAGCACATGATTTCCACAGATCAACTTTGTATCTGGGTATCAATCAGATGTTCTAAATCTATTAATCATTTGTTTCCTTTATTTTAAGAAATTTTAATTATTTTTGAGAAAATAGCTATTTGAAAGAGCACCTTGAACTTTTAATTTTTCCTGTATAATTAAGCATCCTTCAGTTTGGTAATACTCCTCTTACTTGCCCTGCACATATCTTGGACTGTTCCTTGTTGAAAGTGATTCAACTGGTGGAAAGAAACAAAGAAAGAAATTATTTCCCACAAATTCTAAGTAAATAAGAAAATAGACCCTGAAATTGGAAGCAAACTAGTTGTATTTACTGATAGCAAATTTTTGTACATAATTGATGCTAATATTTATTAATTAAATCTTTTTTTTTTTTTTTTTGTAGAGACAGAGTCTCACTGTACCGCCCTCAGGTAGAGTGCCGTGGCGTCACACGGCTCACAGCAACCTCTTAACTCTTGGGCTTACGCGATTCTCTTGCCGCAGCCTCCCGAGCAGCTGCAGCTGGGACTACAGGCGCCCGCCACAACGCCCGGCTATTTTTTGGTTGCAGTTTGGCCGGGGCCGGGTTTGAACCCGCCACCCTCGGCATATGGGGCTGGCGCCCTACTCACTGAGCCACAGGCGCCGCCCTATTAATTAAATCTTAATGTAGTATATTGAAAATTCTTTTCAAAAGGTTTTAAAGTAGTCTATCATATCCTAAAATATCCTTGACTTGATTTTTGTTAAATATATTTCATATTTGTAAGTCATATTAGTTCCCGTTTACTCCTTGAGAAATTTTTTCTTGAAAGTAGGCATGAGTCTTTGAATAGTAGACTACTCCTGGTTGTAACAACAACAAAAAAGATGGCTGAGGCAGTGCCTGTGGCTCAAAGGAGTAGGGCACCCGTTCCATGTACCGGAGGTGGTGGGTTCAAACCCAGCCCTGGCCAAAGAAAAAAAAGGTTGAATAAATTAATTTGTTAGGAGCATACAGAAATATTATACAAGAAATGGATTTTAACATGAATAGCAAAAAAAGTCAAGCATGGCAATAAACGTTTTGTCACACTTCAACTGTTTTCTTAATCCTGAGCTGGAAGTATTTAAGGTTAAATGAATGTACTCAAGATTTGCTTTCCCATATAATAAAGAAATGATGAATAATGAGGGAACCTTGGCATTAAGAAAATATGAAGGAAACCTGTTATTTATATGTACTTGACAGACGTAAACACGCAACCAGAGATTCCTAAACATACACATATGCAAAAATACACACATGTAAAGAGGTGAGAAACATTTTCTCCTTCAAAAATAGATTTTCAAAAAGAAGTAGATCTCTTTTTCTGAAAAGTATTATCCTCCTGGATGAAAAATTCTGCCTCCTGGATAAATAGAGTGATAGCTGCTATGAAACACAAGATCCAGAGGGAAGCTTAATTTGCCTTCTCTTTCTGTGAATTAAACAAAATAGAGAAATCTTACATCACTTCTACTTATAGTCTTGAATTAATGATGTCTAAGTTCTGGCCTTTTTTATGGTAATTTTCTCCCCATGCCAATTGTCTCTAAAATCCCTTGAGGTAAAAAATCTCATAGCATATAGGATTTAATCACTATCATGTTTGAATTTCTAATAATTTGGCCAATAGCTTACTCTTTATAGCAATATATATCAAAATATAACATGCAAGAAAATTGCCATAGGATCTCATTAAAATGCAAAATCTTTTTAAGGTAAGTATGAAATTCTGCATTTTTTAAAACAATTATTTATATTTCTTTATTTTACAGACAGCTTCTTACTGAGTTGTTCAGGCCTGGGATCACTTGATCTTCTGGTTTCAGCCTTCCACGTCACTGGTGTCACAGGCATGTGCTGTGACATCGGGTGACTCTGTGTTTCCAGGAAGCTTCCAGGCAATGTCCTGCTGCTGCTGTATGGTCCATACACTGAGTAGCAGTTACATTAAGAGCTGGGACTCAACTGTCTTAAAGGCCTGCTTCTCCCCTCCCAGCCCTTCAAATCTTCTCAGTTGCAACTTTAAGACCATGTTTCGTGGGCTAAGGTTTTTAACTGAGAGGACACTGACTTAATAAGAAAGAATTTAAGGGATTCTGCAATGATTCAGATAATTAATCCTAAAAGCTCCTTACTACCGCGTAGTTTAACTTTGGGATCTAGCCTCAAATTCTGACTATGGTTTTACTATGTGGCCATTTTCTAAATACTGGATATGTAGGTGCCTGGGTTGTTCCCCCCATTTTAATTGTGAATTTTATGATCTGCCTTGTTTGGAAGTGCTAAAGTCATAGAGCTCACCTTCAAAAGGCCTTTCATTTGGACTAAGTGGACTGCCTTTTGCCAGGCCCTAAGTCACCTGCTGGTACTTGGCATATTACCTTTGGCAGGACATCCCGAACACTGATTGCCCACTTAGACAAAATTGGCCCAGCATCTGTCACTGTGCTTCACAGACTCCAGCTCTTCCTGGCCCATGACTCATGCTGCCTCCTGGCATGTGCACGACTATGCCTCCAGGTGTGCAGCCCTCTTACGGGCGCTTTGTCCATTCAATTTTAATCAGAATTCTACTAAAGTCCATTTTGATTGTACACATCTAAGGATAGTTTGGGATCCACTCTCATTTCCCAGCCCTTGATCTTATGTTGATAAGCTTTGTCCAATAAAGAGTTTATATTGTTCAGTGAGTTTTTATTGTATTTTTGAACAGATTAGTAAATGCAATACAAGGAGAACAAGATAGAGAGATATTATACAATTGATAAAAGGCCTAAGAGTGCTTTTAAAATAAAAATCTTATTTGACAAATTTTATCTTTCATTGTCTCTGCCAAGATATAATAGCAAATTATATCTTTTAGTCTTCCTACTATAATGTGGCATGACATTTAAAAAGCACAGCTGTTTAATTCAAATTTTTTTTTTTTTTTTTAGACAGAGTCTTGCTTTGTTGCTCAGGCTAGAGTGCTATGGTGTCAGCCTAGCTCACAGCAACCTCAAACTCCTGGGTTCAAGTGATCTTCCTGCCTCAGCCTCCTGAGTGGTTGGGATTACGGGTGCCTGTGACCACGGCCCAGCTAAATTTTTTATTTTTAATTATGACAGGGGCCTCACTCTTGCTCAGGATGGTCTCAAACTCTTGAGCTCAAGTGATCCACTTTGGCTTCCCTAGCTCAAATGACTTTAAAACAGGCAAATATTACTAATAGATATATTTCTTACAAATATAAAAGATAAGCATGTGGAAGACTTATTTTCATTATACTATTAAATATGTTTCTGTGGTACTGGGCCTGGAAATATACTTGTGTATGACCAGTAGATCTTACTGCATTTTCTTCAGTGAAGCAGCAAGTTTTAAAGACCATCATAGTTCAGTAGTATTAGTTTTGTTGATTATATTTCACAGGTAACATTCATAAATCGAAAAGGAGAGAACTTCCTCTTTTCAACATAAAATCACATAAGCATCTAACCCAAAAGTCTGAAAAGGATCAAGGACTATGGATAGAATCCACATTTTTTTTTTCTTCAATGAGTATGAGGAAGAAAACACACATATAGGCTTAGAAAAAAGAAACTAACCTTTGTTGTATGTCTACCCTGGGCCAGCCTTCCTGGAAAACCCCAATCATTTAAATTCTTACACAAATTTCTTATAGTAAATTATTATTATGTCTACCTCACAGACTCTGAGAAAGTAAATAATTTGTCCAGGATAACAAAACTATCAACACAAAATCATGTGTTTCTTGGGCTCATAAGATAACTAAGAAGTTATCTTAGTTATAAAGTAAGTGGATTCCTTAACTTTACTAACCTTTCACTAGTAAATCTGTTGCTTTATCTACTTTCCCAGGAAACACAGTAATTATTTAGATTTGTTACAGCTATATGGAATCCAGGAGGATCATGAGTTTCTTCTATAAGGCATTTCACAATGAATGCTAAAAAGAAAGCATTGTAAAGTTATGCCAATATATGAGAGGATTGTAACACACATGTTATTCTTTTGATGATGAGAAGGAAATAAAATGGTGAGATGGAAGTGAATATTTATCCATCTATTTATTTTTTACTTCATATGCTCTAATAAAATATAAATTTATAGCTAAAAATTCTTAAAACAAAATCCACATCTACTTGTAGAATTTTTAGTGGTTTTAATTTTATATTCTAGTAGCAAAAGAGACATTTTCTTCACCTAATGGGGAGAAATTTGAAGCTTGCAACTGAGTTTTAGGTTTCCCTTCCTCTTCAATAGGGAAGAAAATATTAAAATTTGCAATTACAATGCTTAATTTTCCTTAAAACAAAAGTGACAAAACAAATGGCATAACAATATTAATAGAGGTGACAGGATGCCAGCTGATATCTTTTCTCTTGGTTTAGCAATTTTGTGTTTGATTAGGCCCAAGAGGTAAAAGGAGCTTTGTAGATAAAATATGTACAACAGGGTGGATGGATCCAAATTCTCCCCCAGGAGCTTAAGGGCTCTTTGCTGTCCTCTTCAACATCACTCATGCAGTATAGTCATCAAGAGGTGAAGCTTGTCTTTGTCAACAAAGGCTCCATATCAAGGAGAGATAGATTGTAAAGGACATTCAACCAATTCTCCTTTACCAGTCATCTGAGTTGTTTGAGAGCCTCTACTACCTCTTCATGACTGGGTAAAATCCCAGAAGGAGAGAGTTTAATCAGATCATCACTAGATGGCAACTAATAGAACTTTCTTAGTTTTCTCCTCTGATATAAACCTTCCACAGACAGGAAATAATTTGGGACATGGGGAAGGGGGTTTCCCTTTCAGGGGCATCAAATGAGGAAATTTTGAATCATTGGACCTAATCAAAAGTACAAAGAAAAGATTTATCTTCAATTTTGTACTTTTTGGAAAATAAAGCATCTGGATCATATTAGTGTACACTAAGGATAAATCAAAAGCACACTGTGTTCAAGTAAATACGTACCACTTTTCAGAGAGAGACTGGCAAACTGAACATGAAATAATGTTTGGTGAAGATATTACAAGCGAAAAAGAAAAGAAATATTCCATGAAAGTATTCCAAGTTATTTAAAAATCTACTCATAGAAACACATTCAGTATGATATTAATTTACAACTTATTTTAAATATACCAATGAGTTACACTCAAGTTCTTTTTCACCATGATTATTTCTGTTTATGCCTACTGTCAGGATTAATAGAAGGATTTTTTAAGACTATTTTTACTTTATTAAGCATAGAATAAAAGTATAAAAAAAATCTTCTAGATTAAGGTAATCAAATTTATTAATCTTGAGATTTTAGGGGGTAAGTTACCAAAATCTCAAAGAAAATGAACTAATGGAATGAGATTACCTTTGAATTCCCAACTTTAAATAGTCACTAATTCCTTTCTTTGCTCTTTTGGTGTTTGCAAAGGGGTTCACTAAAGCCTGAATTGATATAATTATTGGCTCAGATTGTTAGAGATGTAGGCCAGATGGCTATGAGTTTCTAAAGTCCCCTTTACTTGTGGTAGTTTTCCTACTTTGCCTATAGGGTTTGGGGATCAGCAATCTGAAAGTGCTACAAACTTATAAAACAGTATTATTCATGGGGGCAGAATGTTCATCAGCGTGACCCAGTACTAAATACATTCATTATAGGCATTTCCATTCTGCACAATTTGCCACACAGCACTGGTTTCAGGAGGGGGAAAGAAAGACAATGGCTTATAAAATGCCTCTGAATGCCTAAAAAGAAGGAGGTTCACGCTGAGACTCCTCTGCTGTCGTTTTTGGAAAGAACCATCTTTGTGACTTTAGCTGAGCTCTGCTGAGAGTAAGCAAAGTGGAAAAATCAGAAAATTACTTTTTTTATATGTTTCTGGGGGGCAAAATAGAGAGTGGGAGAAAATAAATGGAGAAAAAGTGACAGGGAGATTATGTGAAACAGCAAATATGCAAGTGGATGAAGACAGCTAAGGAATAATGCAAAAGGTACAAAAAAAGCAGCCAGAGCCACGGTGATCAACTTAAAAGGAATTGCAGAGCAGCAAGAACATCATAAATAATCATATTTTCAAATACGAATACCATATCAGTTTCTGTGACCTGGTTAGAGCACAAGCCTCCCACGATATTTCCTAGCATTTTGATGGGCACGAAATGCAATTTTTCAGCACAGGCATTTTATTTGTCAATGTAAACAAGCTTTGGCTTTTTAAAATACATATCTGAGGGTGTTTTCATAAATAATGCATATATTATGAACATTTGACTTGTAAACTATTGAGTCGATGTCCCCCCAGTAATTGTTGTGAAGACTCACCACGGATAGTATAGATCGCACCCCTGGGGAGACACTGGCAAGCTAAAGCACGCAGTGTCTTCTCCACAGAATAAATAGGATTATTTTTGAAGTACAAGACAAAGGAATGTCATGGACAATTTTGCCCCAACTCAGAGAAAGAAGGGATCTAAAACAAACTACATTGTTAATTAGTTCCAAATTCTGAGGTGTTCCTTTAAATCTCGCTAATTAAGAGAAATCATGAGTGTGAGATAGCCCTTTTCTTATCTTCAAAGAATAAAGATGAAAGAAAGCAGAAAATGAAACCTCTTTCCTTGTTCTGTGCTTTCAAATCAGAGCCCCAAGAAAATCTGCTTGTGCTCCGCCAAGAAGAAAAGGCCCAGGCATTTTCCGAGGGGGAGGGGAAGGAGGTCTAATGAGAAGAAAGTTTTCAAATTTTATTAAATTCCTCCATAAACAAAATGCACTTAGCGGTTTTTTAAGTTAAACCAGCACTTAAGGGCTATGCAAAGCAAGATGATTACATGTTTGTGGCAGAAGAAAGGGCAATTAAGAAAACAAGCACCATCCAACGTGCCGTCTAAATCGAGGCGACCAGAAGTTGATTTAAAGTTTTTCTTCTGTAATTTGTCTCCCCTTTGTCAGGGCACGTTCAGAGAAAGTGAATGCGGGAGATGGAGAGGGGGAGAGGGGAGGCGGCGGGAGGAGGAGCTGTGAAGGAATGGCTGGGCTCCCCGCGCCCCCGCCCGGCCCGGCCCCTCGGCCCCCCGCCCCCCGCGCTCCGCGCGCGCCCTCCCTCGCTTCGGTGACTCCACCAGCTTTGGATTTGGAAGCGCGCTGATTGGCTGGAAGCGATTCAACACACGCCGGGCAGGAGCTTTGTCTGAGTTGAAGTGAAGTTGTACAGATTTTAGACTGGAGTCAGCAATCACGGGTGTTTAGTCTGCAGCCGAACAGAGCGAAGCGAGAAGGGCTCGCCCGGGGAAGATCACTGCAGACTCGCCGCCGGCACCCTGCGGTAGATGGATTCCCCCTCCACCAGCGGGAAAACGCCGAGGTGACATTCTTCTGCTCGGAAGGAGGACGCACCGCCAAACGCACGCCAGGATTGGACTCCATGCCGCTAGTATCCGCGAGTCGTGACACGGTGTGTATAAAACAAAAGTTTGTGAGCTATTAATTGCTGTGCTGTGTTGATTAAGAGACGCTTTCAAGTTTCAAGTGCCAAATGTAGCTTAGCCGTAAGTTGCCAAAGGAAGTTGAGGGGAATTGCTTTGCTTTTTTAACTTGCTCTGTGAGGGCAATCTCACAAACTGACCGAGGCACCAAATGAATTCTAAGATGCACTTTAGATTTGTCTTTACACTCCTGGCAGTATCTTTCAACCACCATGTCTTGGGCAAGAATTTGAAATACAGGATTTATGAGGAACAGAGGGTTGGATCGGTAATTGCAAGACTATCAGAGGATGTGGCTGATGTTTTACTGAAGCTACCTAATCCTTCTTCTGTTCGTTTTCGAGCGATGCAAAGGGGAAATTCTCCCCTACTCGTAGTAAATGAGGATAACGGGGAAATCAGCATAGGAGCTACAATTGACCGTGAACAACTATGCCAGAAAAACTTGAACTGTTCTATAGAGTTTGATGTGATCACTTTACCCACAGAGCATCTGCAGCTTTTCCATATTGAAGTTGAAGTGCTGGATATTAATGACAATGCTCCCCAGTTTTCAAGACCTCTCATCCCTATTGAGATATCTGAGAGTGCGGCCGTGGGGACTCGTATCCCCCTGGACAGTGCATTTGATCCAGATGTTGGAGAAAATTCCCTCCACACATATTCCCTCTCTGCCAATGATTTTTTTAACATTGAGGTTCGGACCAGGACGGATGGAGCCAAGTATGCGGAGCTCATAGTGGTCAGAGAGTTGGATCGGGAGCTGAAGTCAAGCTATGAGCTTCAGCTCACTGCCTCAGACATGGGGGTGCCTCAGAGGTCTGGCTCGTCCATACTGAAAATAAGCATTTCAGACTCCAACGACAACAGCCCTGCTTTTGAGCAGCAGTCTTATATAATTCAGCTCTTAGAAAACTCCCCTGTTGGCACTCTGCTCCTAGACCTGAATGCCACTGATCCAGATGAGGGCGCTAATGGGAAAATTGTATATTCCTTCAGCAGTCATGTGTCCCCCAAAATTATAGAGACTTTTAAAATTGATTCAGAAAGAGGACATTTGACTCTTTTCAAGCAAGTAGATTATGAAATCACCAAATCCTATGAGATTGATGTGCAAGCTCAAGATTTGGGTCCAAATTCAATCCCAGCTCACTGCAAAATTATAATTAAGGTTGTGGATGTGAATGACAATAAACCTGAAATTAGCATCAATCTCATGTCCCCTGGAAAAGAAGAAATATCTTATATTTTTGAAGGGGATCCTATTGACACATTTGTTGCTTTGGTCAGGGTGCAGGACAAGGATTCTGGGCTGAATGGAGAAATCGTTTGTAAGCTTCATGGACATGGTCATTTTAAACTCCAGAAGACTTATGAAAACAATTATTTGATCTTGACTAATGCCACGCTGGATAGAGAAAAGAGATCTGAATATGGTTTGACTGTAATCGCTGAGGACAAGGGGACACCCAGTCTTTCTACAGTGAAACATTTTACTGTTCAAATCAATGATATAAATGACAATCCACCTCACTTCCAGAGAAGCCGATATGAATTTGTAATCTCAGAGAATAATTCACCTGGGGCATATATCACCACTGTTACAGCCACAGATCCTGATCTTGGAGAAAATGGGCAAGTGACATATACCATTTTGGAGGGTTTTATCCTAGGAAGTTCCATAACTACATATGTGACCATTGACCCATCAAATGGAGCCATCTATGCCCTCAGAATCTTTGACCATGAAGAAGTGAGTCAGATCACATTTGTGGTAGAAGCAAGAGATGGAGGAAGTCCTAAGCAACTTGTAAGCAACACCACAGTTGTACTCACCATCATCGATGAAAATGATAATGTTCCTGTGGTCATAGGGCCTGCCCTGAGGAATAATACTGCAGAAATCTCCATCCCCAAAGGGGCGGAAAGTGGCTTTCATGTCACAAGAATAAGGGCAATTGACAGAGACTCTGGTGTGAATGCTGAACTCAGCTGCTCCATAGTAGCAGGTAACGAGGAGAATATCTTCATAATCGATCCACGATCATGTGACATTCATACCAATGTGAGCATGGAATCTGTTCCCAACACAGAATGGGAGCTTTCAGTTATTATTCAGGACAAAGGCAATCCTCAGCTGCACACCAAAGTCCTTCTGAAGTGCATGATCTTTGACTATGCAGAGTCAGTGACCAGTACAGCAATGACTTCTGTCAGCCAGGCCTCCTTGGATGTCTCCATGATAATAATTATTTCCTTAGGAGCCATTTGTGCAGTGTTGTTGGTTATCATGGTGCTGTTTGCAACTAGGTGTAACCGAGAAAAGAAAGATACTAGATCCTACAACTGCAGGGTGGCAGAATCAACTTACCAGCACCACCCAAAAAGACCATCCAGGCAGATTCACAAAGGGGACATCACATTGGTGCCTACCATTAATGGCACTCTGCCCATCAGATCTCATCACAGATCATCTCCATCTTCATCTCCTACCTTAGAAAGAGGGCAGATGAGCAGCCGGCAGAGTCACAACAGTCACCAGTCACTCAACAGTTTGGTGACAATCTCATCGAACCACGTGCCTGAGAATTTCTCATTAGAACTCACCCATGCCACTCCTGCTGTAGAGGTAAGATCGTAAACTGCATCAATTCACTGACAGTGTCCACTGCTAGTGTTCAGTAGTTCTTAAATAATTTCATTAATAAATAACAATACTAACAACATGCAAATTAAATAGGATATAAGTTACATTATGAACATGTAGCAAGTATACCCATGTTAGTACACTGTTTATTTAGTTTTCCTTACATAATTTACTTGCATGTAACATGTATAATATTGAAAAATAAATATGATTCACACAAAGGACTCTCTAAGTAGGGTCCCATTGCTTCCCAGATTAAGATTTTGGGAAGCTAATATGTAAAGGAACTTCTTTTATTTTCTACTTATGGTCTCTACCATGAAATAAAAAACTGAGGCCTTCAGAATCCTATCTCTATGCATGCCATTTTTTTGTCCAACTTTGGAAAATATTCTGACTTTATATGTGTTACAAGGTTGTGTTTTACAACATTTCCTATGTATTTTTATAACTGATCACTTTATCTGAATTATAAAGGAGATATACCAGTTATATAAAAGGGAGTTGTCATTCAAAAAGAAAAAAAAATGTATCAGATCATCTATAACTCTCTGGGATATATTTCAGTGATATTTGGTGGCTGGCTGTACACTCTGCCACAGTCTAGCCTATGCAAATCTGTAAAATAGAGATAACATATTCAGTTACTTAGTATGAAATAACAAGGAATTGTTTTTCCTTGCAGAAAGATTGAGAGTTTGGGGGTTTTGTTTCCAGGAATCAGTTCTGTCTATTTGCTTTCCAGCAGGTCTCCCAGCTTCTTTCAATGCTTCACCAGGGGCAATATCAGCCAAGGCCAAGTTTTCGAGGAAACAAATATTCCAGGAGCTATAGGTATGAATTATTCTGTGTCACCTATTGAATCTCAACATAATTGCTGAGGAGTAAAAACTATTTTTTTTCC
Organism: Nycticebus coucang; assembly: GCF_027406575.1. Classification (NCBI taxonomy): domain Eukaryota; kingdom Metazoa; phylum Chordata; class Mammalia; order Primates; family Lorisidae; genus Nycticebus; species Nycticebus coucang. The sequence goes on along the minus strand of NC_069780.1, from coordinate 63,379,699 downwards.
TGATTTACCTTTTTAGATATGCCCTTCAAGACATGGACAAATTTAGCTTGAAAGACAGTGGCCGAGGTGACAGTGAAGCAGGAGACAGTGATTATGATTTGGGGCGAGACTCTCCTATAGATAGGCTGCTGGGTGAGGGATTCAGCGACCTGTTTCTTACAGATGGAAGAATCCCAGCAGGTAAGAGGGTCATAATAGATGAATCTTTAGTTTGAGTTCTATTACAACACCAGCAAAATGAAAAATGTCTCTGGAGCTTATATTTCTTTTTTATTTGTTCTTTGCACTAAAGTATTTATAGTCTGCACACTATTAGCAATGAACAGAAACTGAAATGAGTTTTATTTCTTTAAATTCCTGTTAAGCTGTTGGCAGAACAGTAGTAAGCACGGAAGCTAAATAGAACAAGAAGGGAGGGGTGAGGAAAAGAATGGGAAACCAAACCACAGCCCTCCTTTTTCCACCTCATCTAGTAACTGCCACAGAACACTCTTAAGCAACTCTGTACAAAATTACTGGGTGGTGGTTTTTATTCAGACAGCCTGTTTTGGTGCACAGTGGTAAACTGGACTATAATTTGGAGGATGTATTTCCTGTGATGGGAACCAACATGCAATCAGAGACTAAAATACACTAGACATGGTATACTTTAAGCATTAAAAATAGGAGAAAGAATGCATCTTCGTAGGTGGTAAGCATAGAACGTTCTTTGCTACCTTTCCTTTTCTATCTGTACCATGGTGGGAGACGAGTAGGAATCCAAGAGGGGATCTGTAAGTTCACAGCTAGACGGAGATTCTAGTAAGTTCACAGTCCCTTCCCTCTTAACTGCACAGTAGATATTCTCCCTGAACCAACTGAGTAAAAACTGACTGCATCATTGTAGCAACTCTGTTACTAAAGAAGGTAGGATCAAATCGATCCTTAGGCCCCCACAAGTGTTCCCTTGGCTAACTGTGTTTCCAAATTTCAGTAAATGTTGAGCCAATGACTGTCATTTGATACAAGGCCGAACAACATTATATCATCCATTTTAGTTCTGTCAAACATCTGTATTCTAAATTCAGATAAAAATAGTTTAGGAATAAACATAGAGAGTGTCAAACAATTGAAGAAAGAAATGTAAGAGAAATCAATATAGTATACTTTCTCTGTTTGTGGCTGATCCAGCCAGGGATTCAACTAACCCTTGATTGAAAATATTCGGGGGGGGGGGGACAATGAAAAATACAAATTATGAAAACAATAATGTATAACAAGTGTTTAGATAGTATTATGTTGTATTAGGTACTATAAGTAACTTAGAGATGCTTTAAAGTATATGGGAGGATATACATAGACTATACACAAGTATTAGGCCACTTTATATAAGAAACTTGAGCATTCACTAATTTTGGTATCGACGAGGGTCCTGGAACCAGTCTCTCAAGGATATTGAGGGATGACTATAGCTCTCATAAACTATTGGGGTAGAAGTGGCAGTAGCCACAGCAACATTAGTATTAAGAGTAATAGTAGCAATAGTTATTACCAAATACATCCCAAGGTGCACTCTAGGCCCGTGACTGCATTGCCTCTCCTAAAGCTTAGACATGGTAGTGGTGATCCTTCACATGTTTTTTGTATTTGAAACTAAAGCTTAGAAAGGTTAGAAAATGCATCCCACTCAGAGGTAGAGGTAAGATTTGAACCATTCACTACACACTTAAATACTAATCTGTAGAATATGTGAAGTAACAGGGTTTTTTTCTTAGTAAACTCAGTAGCTCATTTTTCTTACATTCAAAAGTCTTTCTACTCTCCATATAACAATTAAATGTTGCTTATTCAATTATGTTATTAGTAATAAATGCTACATCTTTAGAAGGATGAAAGTGTCAAAAGAACTACTAGGGGCATTAAGAGTCACTAGTAGCTGAGAACTTGATTGCATAGTCATCCTTGGTGTCTTTTTTCTTTTCTTTTCATAGACTGTTTAGACAAATTTAAAAATAAATCTCTGAAGATGTAGTGGAATATACAGTAGAACCTCTGTAAGTTGACCACCCAAGGGACTGTAACAGACTGGTCAACATACAGAAGTGGTCAACTTAAAAAGGCCCATTGTGCTGATACATACATGCTGGGTCTATGAAAATTAGGTCAACTTAAGTAGGTGGTCAATATAGGAAGGTCGTCAACTATGGAGGTTCTCTTGTGTATCGACTTTGTTCAAAAAGAATCAGTTTTATTATCCTAGAGAACATTAATTTAGAATATTAATCCTTAATTTGAATAATATAAGTTTATTTCATAAAACAGAAAAGTAATATAATGGGCATAATATTCATATTGTATTATATATTTTTAAATTCACATAAAGTTTATTCATTGAAATTTAAAATCATCAGCATAGTTAAATGAAGAATAGCTGCCTCATTGAGATAACCTTTCCATTGTGAGACTAAATGATGCCTAATGTTGTTTTTTCAATTCAGAAATTTTGTAATCCAAATAGCTATTCATGAGTCTTTTGGAGGGAAAGTCAAGACTATTCTTTTACTCCTTCCTATATTTTCAAAGTTACCACTTCTACATAGGTTCACAGCAAGAGTTAGCTAGCACTTAAATAAATAATAACAAACATTAAAAAATAAGTATATTAGGGAAGTAATAAGTAGACACAGAAAAATCTAGAAAACAGTAAATTTTGTTTAGTGACTCTATGCCCCATCTATGTCATACTTCTTTTCTAAAGTAGAGTTTACTAATATTAGTAATTCCATGTAACATTTATTAGAGCCCTTTAAGAAATATTTTCATATTTAATCGGAAAACTATTTTGCTGACACATGACGTTATATTACAGCATATTGTATTAGAGTTGATACATTTCTTCCATAGTAGTGCTGACCTCCTTGTGCGAGGGCTCTAGTGAGAACTATGCTGGATGCCCAGAATATCAGAGAATCAGCAGTGGTCCCCAAAGTACCCTGTTTCCCCAAAAATAAGACAGTGTCTTATTTTAAGGTGTGCTCCCAAGGACGTACTAGGTCTTATTTTCAGGGGACGTCTTATCTTTCCTGTAAGTAGGTCTTATTTTCGGAGGATGTCTTATTTTCGGGAAACAGGGTATTCACTATGCTAATACAGGCTGCAGTGTACGTATTGAATAGTTGTATAATTATCCCTTCAATATGAGCATCATTCCATTTTATCCATGTTCTTGTTTTTATTCACCCTGGAAACTTCTACAGGCACATTTGGGTGTAAAATTTGTCCATTGTAAACATATATTCCCAGGGAATATCCTAAGTAGAAAAATATGTAAGTCCACATCTAAATGCCATTAACAGAAATCAGCATCGTCTTCTAAAGCTTGTCTATTTTTAGGACTTAAGTGTCTTATTCCAGCTGTTTTACTGCCTTGGACTATGAACAAATATAGATTATGTTGCATTGCCTGCCAACAAGGTCATTTCTGGTCATTTGTTCTATTAATTCCCACACAAGTATCTTAAATTTTGAGTAGTTAAGTCAGCATGCATTTTTGTCTGTTGGCTCATGTTTGTCAACATACTTTCTTTCTTACTCATTCAGCTGGACCTATAACACTAAGCCTGAAAAATCTCCATTTCCCCATTGTGTTGGCTCCATCATGCTGATTCATAAAGGGTTTTGATTTTGCTTCTTATGACATTCCTTCTTGGATAAGTCCATTTCCCTTTTCATCAATCTGTAATCTGTGATTACTTCAGACATTCCTTTTTCATTCTGTGTCCTGTGTTCTGTTCTTATGGCAGACGTCCTTGCTCGGTTCTGGCCTTCCTTCCGTGATTGGTTTATAGTACTGGTAAATCAACTGATATTCAGTATCTAGTAGCCTTTCGCTCTTGTCAAATATTTTTTTAACACAGCTTTAACAATCTTTTTCAGAACATTTTAATTTACCTTTTTTGGCTAAAAATCAATGTTTGCCACTTGTTGCACAGCAGCACAGAAATAAACAGTTCATCTTGGCATTCAAGAACCAATGAAACTTTTTTCTAGGCTCAGTGGCTGTAGTTCAATGGTTAGGATGCCAGCCACATACACTGGGTCTGGCGGGTTCGAACCCAGCCTGGGCCTTCCAAACAATAATGACAATTACAACAAAAAATAGCTGGGTGTTTTAGCGGGCACCTGTAGTCCCAGCTACTCTGGAGGCTGAGGCAAGAGAATCTCTTAAGCCCAAGAGTTTGAGGTTTCTGTGAGCTGTGTCACGGTACTCTACTGAGGGTGACATAGTAGACTCTGTCTCAAAAAAAAAAAAAAAAGTAAGAAATTTTTTCCTAGCTTATTAACTCTCAATTTTGCAATTTTTGCATCTTTGCCTTAGATAGAAGCATCTCTTGACTTAACACATGGATCCTTGGCTCATGGTGTCTTTCTCATCTGAACCTCCACTGTGTATGGGAATCCTATTTGTTGCTCAAAGTTTGTTTTAAGTGATTCTTTAAGTATTTCAGCCTCCATCTCCACCCTTTTTTCTTTTCTGGACCTGCCCACAGTCTCATCTCTAGTTTGACTCTTTAACTGATTTGTGACCTCATGTGCTACACGTGACTCAGAACTAGAACTTAAACTTTTTGATGACAGGGTGCTGCCAGATTGTACTTCTAATAAGGCAGACTCTTGATAGATAAATGATCGCCCAATAACTAATGACTTGATAGAAGGTATTTGCACATTTTTCTTCTTATATTCAGTGTTCTGCCTCCTGTCCCACTTCTAAGATACAGCACAGTGGCAAAATTCACAGTCACCTAGTGGGAAAAAAGAGTCATGTGCTGCACCTTCTTCTCCATCCCCAGAGGAAACTTCACCTAGCAAAACTATCAAGGAGCCACAGAAAGATTAATCCCTCGCACCACTTCCCAACAAGTCCTGATCCCTAGGATAAAATAGAAAACATTTATGATACTGAATTACTGATACACTGAGAATGTTTTCATGTAGTCAAGTCTCCAGGGGAAGGGTTGAAAATGTCAATAAGAAATGCTGTCTTCTGTACCAATCTCTCTCTCTTTTTCTCGCTCTCTCTGTCTCTCTCTCCCTCTCTCATTTTTGGCCATCCTTCTCTTCAGCTCCTTGTCATCAATTTTTAAGTTTTCGTATTATTTTTTAAGTTACCCTATTATTCTATAATTAAAGCCCCACCATTTATTGTGATGAGGTTGTTAATAGCATTCACTGCTTAAAAATCTTCTACAGATAAAATTATTTTTGAGAACCTTTAGATTGTGTTCCCCAAATGTTACTTCTTTGTATTGTTGGTCATACATTCACCATTCATGTTTAGGATTTTTACAAGCTGAGGCAATTTTCCTTTTTCCCCACCATTAAACATTAAAACAAAGCCAATCAAACAATCAGTGAAGCAACTAAGTCCTTCCCAAGCCTAAAACTACAGAGTCAGAGGACAGAAAACTAATGAATAGGTGTCAGCAGGCTTGTTCTCCTTCCTCCGGACAGGATGCAAGGAAGACGGTAGAGACAGGTCACAGTTCCATTTTCAGAGACCCAGAGAAAGAAAAAGGAAAAAAATCATTACCATTCTGGCAGTTATTTCACTGCTGAGAAAACCTCATAGCTATTAGGGTCTTCCAATTACTTTCAACTCCTTTTAGTCGTATCCACATCAAATGATGAAAAGAAAAACCAGTTTGTAAATATTTCCAAGTATCAATAGTAATAATGCATGAAGTCAGGGCAGCTAAACATGCTTTTCCTCTTAAATCAACTTTGCTTATTTAAATTCATCCTGACTGCATAGCACAATCACACGATGGTTCGTTAGGCGTGCGTGCCCTCTTTCTCCTTCCCCACACTGATTTGCATGGATTTGGTGTTTCAGTTTACTCTGTATTTTCCCTACTTTCTTTATATATCCAGGCTTCCTAGCAGTTTAGCCTTTTCTTTTTCTCTCACAATACTTGATCTCATTTTAGTCTCTCACGTCAGTAGAGCTTCAGAACATCTTGAGGAACTGAGAAATGGATTTTTCATACCCTTATTCTTTAATGATTGTTACATGTATTTTAATATCACCATACTAGAACCTTTAGAAAAAAGTCTTCTCAACAGGACTTTTTCATTAGAAATGAATGAAATGGCCCATTTGAGGAGGCTTAAGAGCAGACTAACCTGACAGTTCAAGCAGTGAACAACAGTGATTTCTATGCCTTGAAACAAAGAAAATTAATTCTCTTTTTCAGAAAGTTAACATTACTATCTTCATGTTTCAGTCAGAAAATATGTAGTGAATACCTCCTCTTTGCAGATACTTTACCAGGTGGGGGGGATATCAGTGGACAACTTGCTCTCCCTGAAAGTAACTTGACATTGTTTAAGAGTCATTCTTTTAGCAATAAATTTGGAGAAAGAGATTTTTTTCTTAAGTAGCCAGCTCAACAAAATTAGCTTTGAATATATAGGTATAGCTTATATCAATCTAATTTTCATTCAAATCTAAGATGATTATTTTGCATTTTCTGAATTCTGTTGTTTGCTCTAGCTCTCATTGACAGAAATCAATGATTTGTGGAGTATATTTTGCATATTACCATTTCCTGCTTGTAGTTTAATGATTGAATTTGCCAAATTTAGAGAATTTGTACCTCTTTATTTTTCTCCTTTTCTCAGATCACCTATTTTGTTCTATGATTGTGGCCACTCACGTTCCAACAGAGCATCAGAACATCTGGAGGGAGTGAGGAATAGATTTTTCGTATCTTTCTTCCTTTGATGACCATTACGTGTATTTGAATATGAATATATTATGGACCTTTAGAAAAGTCTTTTCAACAGGGTAGCTGCAGATCCCTAGTAGTTGAGGATACTTCTGACTAAAATAACATGTCAATAAATATTTTATAAAACCTTCAGGAGAGATTTTTAAGTATAATTACCTGATTGCTTATTATATTCTTAATGCCTCCATTAAAAATATAGACAAACCTCAGTATTGAGAAAGTTACACAAACATATTACTCAAGAATTGTCTGGTGGCGTTATAAAGTTATAGGTTTCACCTTATTGGTCCAATTATTTTAGAATTTATATTCAACATTTATTTCATTCATAACCTACACCTTAGCTCTTTTTGTGTTAGTTATTAATGCATATTTTCATTATTTGAGTAGCATAATATTCCTGAGAAATATATGAATTGTAACCCCCTTTTTTCCATATGATCATTAAGAGGAAAAAAATATGCCAGCAGATACGATTTTTTATAATACTTAAAGTTTATAAAACTTCAAATATTCAAATTAAAGCCACAATTGTCATCCAGCTAATGTGGATAATAATGATTTAGCACCATGGCAATAGTTCAACGTGCTCTCATTCTATTTTTTAAACTCGTAATTTAACGTTCTTTGCATCCTCTTGAGTCATGCTGAGTATCCTAACGCATCCCCATCGTTTTTCTCGCGCGCAGCTATGCGGCTCTGCACGGAGGAGTGCCGAGTCCTGGGACATTCTGACCAGTGCTGGATGCCGCCGCTGCCCTCGCCACCCTCTGATTACAGGAGCAACATGTTCATTCCAGGGGAGGAATTCCCAGCACAACCCCAGCAGCAGCAGCCGCACCCGGGTCTGGACGATGACACCCAGTCTGCGGATTCCGGTGAGAAGAAGAAGAGTTTTTCCACGTTTGGGAAGGACTCCCCGAGTGAGGAGGACTCCGGGGACACCAGCACGTCCTCTCTGCTCTCGGAAATGAGCAGTGTGTTCCAGCGTCTGTTGCCGCCTTCCCTGGACACCTACTCCGAGTGCACCGAGGTGGATCGGTCCAACTCCCTGGAACGCCGCAAGGGGCCCTTGCCGGCCAAGACCCTGGGCTACCCGCAAGGGGTGGCGGCCTGGGCAGCCAGCACGCATTTTCAAAATCCCGCCAACACCCCTGGGCCCCCCCTCGGGACTCACTCCAGTGTGCAGCCTTCCTCAAAGTGGCTGCCTGCCATGGAGGAGATCCCCGAAAACTACGAAGAAGATGATTTTGACAATGTGCTCAACCACCTGAACGACGGGAAACACGAACTCATGGATGCCAGCGAGCTGGTGGCTGAGATTAACAAACTGCTTCAGGACGTCCGCCAGAGCTAGGAGATTTCGGACAAGCGTTTTGTTTCCATATACATGGAAATGGGGACAGAAAAAAAAAAAAAAACCCTGAAAGAACTGGCATTGCCAAATAGTTGCATTTATCATAAATGTGTCTGTGTATATTGAATATTAAATACTGTATTTTCGTATGTACACAATGCAAGTGTGATTATTTTAATCTGTATTTTAAAAATACATTTGTACCTTATATTTATGTGTAATTTAACGAACAAATTTTATTTTTTTACTCCCATGACAAACATGTCTTTCCTAATCATATAGAAACAAGCCACTGTTCAAATCTGATATATTATTCCACCATGAAGAATAGAGGCACTGTTGAGGTTCATTATGTTGGAGAATTATTATGCTGAGAAACTGAAAGCATTACCCACTTAATTTCATTAAGTGGTCTGACTTCTTTTTCAATACTTTTTAAAAATTACGCATCATTAAAAATGTTAAGCTATTTTATTAGTATTTTCCTACTCTCTGCTAGCTTGAATAGTTCACTGTTACAGCAAAACTGACTCATGAAATGAAATTTTATTTCAGGACTGGGAAGCATCTCGAAACATATTTATGAGATGACTGTTTCAAATGAAATTTCACAGATAATGGTGCAAACAAGACTAAAGTTAATATCTCTTGACTCCCAGGCCCCTATTTCAAGGCATCACACTTGCCTATTCTTGAGAATATTTCTCCTATATATTATAGTCTACTTATAATTAAGGTAAACAGTAAATTTAATCCCATCCTTATAATATGAAATGTGCTCCAAGTTAATGGAATCCGTCCTTTAAACGGACAACAGTATGTATTGTAAAGTATTCAGGGACAAAGACAGTCAGGTCGGTGTCCTTCCTAGGGTAATCAATAGGATTGATTGAGTCCCAAACTGTTCTAGTCGAATCGTCCCCTCTCCTCTCACAGTACTTGAACACTTTCGTCTTTTGCAATGTTGTTTTTCTATGACTATTCGCTTTTAGCTTTTGCCTCCATTGCATGATCTCATACTTTTGCTTTTATTTTTGGTATAAGAACATTTATAAAATCATATTTTTGCTTTTATTTTTGGTATAAGAACATTTATAAAATCACGCTTTTGTTATTGCAATTTCGTTTTCCTTGTTATGTGACAAATGAGAAACTATTTATTGTGCTGTTATCTCTCTGTGTGGAATGCTTTGGTAAGAGAGATCCTTATTATGACTATTATCATTTATGACCAAGTTTCTATTAGTGTTATTTTCAATGATACACTATCTTGATTGTACTCTCCAGAAAATTTTACTGTCAATGAAAATAAAAGGAAAATTAAAGTAAAGCTAAGGAACTGCTCGTGAGTACAAGTCCTGTCCTTACCTGTCTGTTTGAAAGATTTGCATGCAGCCTACCCTTCCCGACAGCACGGTTTATTAAATGTTGAGTTTCAAATCCTATAGAGGTTGGAACATTCCTTTGGTTTGGCAAACAAGAATAACGCGATGAAAAGAAATGAGTTTGAAGGCCATAATGGAAATGAAAGTAGTCAAACATATTCAGATTAGACTAAATAATTTAAATGAATTTGGACAGCTGGGTGCCTATAGCTCAGTGGTTATAGTGCTGGGTTAGAACCTGGCTGGGCCTGCTTAGCAACAAATAAATAAATACAATAAATAATTAAATGCATTTGGAATATTAAAAAATGAGGCAATAAGTAAGTAATAACTATTTGAATATTTTTTTAAATAAAAAAAGAAAACTTTCTTAGAATATAGAAGTATATATAAAGTTGTGCTGGATAAAAACGTATCCTTACAATATTTCCAAGAGACAATAATATGACCCTTTTGTAAGTTTCCACCCAAAGGGTATGTTGCACAGGTGCACTGCTCACATCTGGGTGGAGGTCACAACTACAACTTGGACTTTAACCTAACAAAAGCAAACTATGTAACCTAATTGTATGTACCCTCACATTAATTTGAAATTAAAAGTATTATCTGCAAAAGATATTATACTTTTTGGCTTACTAGTAGGGAATTGAAATCCTAGGAATGTAACCAAAAAAGGCTAAAACTCAGATATTTGAATTCTCAAATGAATACCACATAAAGTAGAATATACTACCTCTTTCAAAAGGCACATTTTCCTTTATAGAAGGGATCCAAATTACAAGGAAATTTCAGTTTTTTATGTAGATTACATACACCAATGCTAACTACATTTAAATACATGTGCCTTTCAATTTTATTTCCTTTCAGAACATATTATCATTAAGAAAAATCCTTCCATAAATTCTCTGTTCTTAATTGAAGGCGCCAACAGTAATTAATTCAGGAAGCAAAGCTGAAAATTAATATTTTGAATAATGAGGTAAATAAAATGCAGTGCTATATTCGACACAACCTTGTATACTGTTCACATACCGAGAATTTAACTCCTTGCACCTCTAGCCTTCTCCATTTATAATCGCTTCCCACATCCACAGGTTAAGGGAATGGAAGTGCAACATTTCCTTTCACCAGTAATATCCTTTTAGTGAAAGCTTGGATGCCCAACCTCTTATCAAGTGTGTATCTCTTCTTATTTGAGCCATAAATTTCCTCAGATTGAAACAAACGAAAGCACCTAAACATTCATTTCTCCATTCATTATTTCTTAAATGCCTTAGCTTCATTGGATTCCTTTAAATTTTCTTAAACGGTAATCATCAATTCGGGAAATTATCTTCCAGTTATGTAATTCAGCACTAAATTTGTTGCTTAACAAATCCTCCCTAAATACTTATTTATGGAATGATTAGAATTAGCTTTCTTCACATTCTTACAAGTTATTAACATTGTTCATTTTTCATTCATTTCTTCCTTGCTGTCTAGCAGATGGTGCTTATAACTTTATCAACATTTACATTCTTGCTTCTGTCACACAGCTAATTTGCCAATTACCACTAAGTAAATATTAAGGCAAAGATGAGTAAGTTTCAGTCTAGTGGAGTCAGTGCAGAAGTCCTAGTTATAAAAATCAGCTCAGTTTCCCTGTTTCATTTTTTTGGTACTGTCAGAAAATATTTTTAACTGAATTTAAGTTATCGACATATTAAAATTCGTAACTATGGATCTATTTAGAAAAACAAGTATTTTCATGCTGGAGTACTTGCATGGGTGAAAAATACATTGTCTGATGGGCTAATTTTCAATACTGGAGGAACTTACAGAACTGAGTCCAGACCATTGAATATGTGCTGATACTTCTCTTCTGACTTAATGTGTGTGTATTATCACAGTATCAAAGATTAAGGGTTCATTAATTGTAAGCTACATTCACAGAACAAAGTTACCTCTAGGTCTATGAGCTTTATTTTTATGTTGTGAAAGCATAATATGTCATACTGGTTGCTATCATTTATAATATATTTGGATTTCTCTATGAATGATAGAAATAATTCTATATAATTACAGATAGTGAATTCTTAATTTGATAAATTAGGCTTTAGGGACCATTGAATAATCTCTCACCTGGTTCAGTTAGGTTCCTGGAATAAACACAGTCACCTTCTTGAGATGACTGAATGATATCTAGACTAGAACACAGCAATTGCAATACTTTATTGCCTAAAGTGCAGTTCATTCTTGATCTGTGTAACGAGAGCCGTAATAAGTATACATGCTTCAGAAATAATAGTGACCCTTAATTTAATCTAAAGCAAAAAATATTTAATTAGTTAGGCACTATGTAATAGATGTGTAGATGCTACTGTATATTCTTACCAATTTGTCATATTTTTATTATGTAGTAGCTTATACAACTTGTGGAGCTATTAAACAAATTTTACAGGAAGCCAGCAAAACAAAATTGCTACCAAAATTTACATACTTCCTTACTTTTAAAATTGCAGTAATATATCCCACTCTGGCACTTTAAAAATAATACTTTTCTATTTCCTTTTATGACTTCTGCAAGATGCTCCTAATTCTTGTTTGCTTTCTTGGATTTTTATCTCTTCAATTTATTTATTTAATAGTATTCCTCCTTGATAATTCATCCTACTGTCTGCACTTTACAGCATTCCTCTCCAAATTTTCACATGTATATGGTTCCTCATACAACCCCCTAAATTTTATAAAATTTTCTTGTCTTTTCTCTGTTATTGATGCAATAGAAATCATATTTTGGTATATAAAGCTAACACCTTTTAATCTCAATAAACCTCACTCCTAGCATTCATTAGTTGGAAAGAAAAGTAAATTCATATGATCGTGAACAAAGGGTCATTTCCTTTGTCTAAGTTTTAAATTAAAAAATTTTGAGTGCCTAGAAAGATGATAGTGTAGAAAACTTGGCTTATTGAGAGAGGAAATAATTTTTTAAAATATATAACACTTCTTCACTGTTAAAAGATGGAAGGGTAAATAAATTGAAAAGTATAAAATATCAGATGTTAGAGTCTTATTCTCATTGCCAATGGTCTTTAGAAGACACCACGGAACACAGTTTTGGGGATGATGTTCCCTGTTTTTTGATTCTTGGGTCACAGAAGTAGAGGCATGGAAGGAAGTCCAAGTTGTGTGTACCTTTGGGGAGCATCTTGCCTTCTTCATGTCTTTGTATGGGTGAATGTCCTATTGGAGATCCAGATTTTCTTTCTTGCTTGAATGGAGGAAGGTTTGGTAGTATAAAACCTCTTATTAATATATTTCAAAGTGCTTTTATCTAAATGAAGGCAGGCTTTCTAAAAGCCCCAGGTACATTCCTGTTTTATTAAGAGCTACATTCTGCAGCTTAAAATAGCTAACCACAAAATATTCTAGACAGAAGAAACAAGTGAGACCTTTTCTTTGGAAGTAGACAGAAGAAACAAGTGAGACCTTTTCTTTGGAAGTAGGCTTTTGTGTCAGACGGTGCTTTAGATTCTAAATTGTCTACACAACTTCAGTAAATCTTATTACATGCGATGTAATAAATCCAAAATATGCAGCTAATAATATTTTATGAATTCTAACAAGAAAAGTATTTTGCCAATCTCCGGCATGTAATTTGAATTTTCTCTGCAAACTCATGCCTGGAGGTTGTCAGTATAGATTTTGTGAGCTACTGCTGCAGAGTTTTGCTAATTGCCAAGTGTCTGGGGTGGTGAAGATAGAAGAGCAAAGTGTTTCTAAGGGAGAGAGCTCCAGAGGCCCAGTGGCCACCCTGGTGCAGGTTTTCGCTGCTTTGTTCTCCCTCCTCTGTCCTCCCTATCTCTAAGGTAGCATCTTTGTTCTCCCTCCTCTGTCTTCCCTATCTCTAAGGTAGCATCTTAAAAGAAGAACAGCATGTAATCTTCCTTTTCTTCAGAAAATATTTACTGAGCACTTACTGTGTCTCAGGCACAATTCTAGGTGCTTGTTATACACTAATGAAAAAACACAGACAAAAGAAATGAAGTGCAAAGCCTGCAGCATCAGTCCATGCCTGCCAACCAGGTCAGGCCACACGTGGTAACAGTGTAGACACTTCCCATGATGTTCAGTAAGTTGCAGGGGGACAGAGACATGGTCAGAGACCCTCTCCTGCTTTCCAGTTATCCCCAGTGCCCCCCTAAATCCCCAGATCATTACAGATGCTCAATAACTATTTGTCAAATCTGTGAATGATTATAAGATGCTTCTTGAATGCCACTTAGAAAGACTAAAATACACACTGCATTATTATTATTGAAAAATGTGTTAGTATCCAAGTATGCTTAAGTAAAACCTGAAAGAACTAAGACAACATTTACTGGCAGCACTCAATGCTTTCTGCCAGCAGCGGGAACTGGAAATCAAGAATACCAGGCGGAAGTGTACATGTCTGTCACTTACTCACTTTTCTAAGGACCATTTAGATATGTTGTATATTTTGCCCTCTTTCTTGCACAACTGCTTTTTCTTGATATGGTGATGCCATTGAAATCTGAAAATCGATTTTCAGGGCCATCCCTTCCTTTCGGTATGACTGGATAAGGCACATTAAGGTACACAATTTGGTCTTCTCATTTGGTCTGCAACAAACAACCAGTTGGAGTAGTGTGATGTAGTGAGTTCTCACCAGTAATGAAAAATCTCCTAAACAAAACCTCCTTAGAATCAGAGGGATTCATAGCTCAATTCTACGAAAGGCACACAAAAAGAAATAATAACAATCCTTTGGAAATCATTTCAAAAAATTGAGAAGGAGGCATGTTCCTCTAACTCATTCTATGACGCCAGTATCACACTGATACCAAAACCAGACAAAGACACAAAAAGAAAGAAAACTTTAGACCAATATACCTGATGAACATAGATGCAAAAGTCCTGAATTCAACAGCAGGTAAAAACAGATAACACACCATGATCTATGTTGTATACCAGGGATGCAAGGATGATTCAATATACACAAAGCAATAAATGTGATTTGCCACATAAATAGAATTAAGAAAAAAATAGCATTGCCTTAGACACTGAAAAAAGTATTTGATACAATCCAACATTTTTATGATTAAAAAATCCCACAAAAAATAAGGCATAGAAGGAAAATACTTCAAAACCATATATCACAAACCCATATTAACATCATACCAAACAAGGAAAGTTGAATGTATTCTCCCTAGGAACTGAAAGGATGTCCATATTCACCACTCCCGTTTAAAATAGTACTGGAAGTCCTAGTCAGAGGTATTGAAGAAGAGAAAGAAATTGGAAAAGAGGAAACCGAATAATCTGTTCTCTTCTGATATGACCTTACATCTAGCAAACCTGAAAAACTCTGTCAGCAAACTCTTAAATTTGATAAATGAATTCATCAAAGTCTAAGGATACAAAAATCAATGTACCCAAATCAGTAGTGTTTTTATATTTATACAGTAATAACAAACAGGCTGAGAACCACATCAACAAGTCAATCTCATTTACAATAGGTACAAAAACTACTTAAGAATGTATTTAACCAAGTAGGTGAAAGATCTTTACAAATAAAACTACAAAACATCAAAATGAAATAAATTGTAGGTGACACAAACAAAGAAAAATATCCCTTGCTCAGGGATTAGAAGAATCGATATCATTAAGATGACCATACTGCCCAAAGCGATCTACAGATTGAAAGTAATTTCTATCAAAGTACCAATGTCGCTTTTCATAACATTGGAAAAAACAATCCTAAAATTCATATGGAGCCAAAATAGAACCTGAATAGCAAAAGCAAACCCTGAGCAAAAAGAACAAAGCTGGTGCAATCCCACTACCTGACTTCAAATTATTCTATAAGGCTTTAGTAACCAGAACAGCATGGTGCTGGTAGGATGGGGTGAGGGGAGCACAGAGGGAGTTGGGGGTTCACGGTGTATGGCACAGCTCTTGGGGGAGGGACACAATTATAAGAGGGACTGTACCTAATTACTGCAATCAGTGTAACCTAATTCTTTACACTCTCAATGAATCACAAACAATAAAATAAAAAGTATATATACATATAGAAAAAAAGAAAAAAGAAGCACATAGTTCAATGGAAAGGAATAGTGAATTCAGAAATAAAGCCATATAGCTACAGGCCAACTGATATGTGACAAAATCAGCAAGAATATACACTGGTGAAAAGACAGCCTTTTCAAAAAATGGTGCTGGGAAAATTGGATTGCTATATGTGGAAAATGAAACTGGATACCTATCTCTTATCATACACAAAAATCAATCCAAGGTGGATTAAAGACTTAAATGTAAGATCTAAATCCATACCCTAGGGAGAACTCTTCTGTATATTGGTCTAGACAAAGAATTTATGACTAAGAGTCAAAAAAGCAGGAAACAAAATAAAAAAATAGACAAATGGAACTTAATTCAACTAAAAAGTTTCTGCCCAGCAAAATAAATAATTATCAGAGTGAATAGATAATTTCCAGAGTGAGAAAAAATATTTATAAACAACACAACTGACAGGAGACTAATATCCAGAATTTACAAGGAACTCAACTCAAGAAAATAACAAAAACAATAATTCCACTTAAAAATGGGCAAAGGGTGTAAATAGATGTTTTTCAAAAGAAGACATACAAATAACCAATAAATATATGAAAAATGCTCAATATCAATAATCAACATAGAGATGCAAATTAAAATCACAATGAGATAGCATCTTGCTTTAGTCAGAATGGTTATTATTAGTAAGACCAAAAAATAAAAAATAAACACCGATGTGAGCAAGGATATGAAGAAAATAAAATGCTTATACTCTGTTGTGAGGAACATAAATTAGTACAACCTCTATGGAAAAGCAAATTTCGATGAACTATACTGTCTCTACAACACAATCTTTAAGAGATTTAACACCTTCAAAATGTCACTGTAGGTCATTTACATAATCTCAACAGTAATTTTCAATTTTCTTCCCTAAGCCCCACACTAGAATCTCAATACCTTCACTGAAGAAAGGGTGTATTTTCATTTTCTATTTATTTTTGTGTTTATAGAGACTGTTACAGTTTTGACCTGCCAAAGGCACTCAGGCTATGAGTAAACAGGTAAAAAACAAAAAAAGTTGTCATTTAAATCCTCTGTGGATCCTTCACAGTAACATTTAATGGCTGGAGGAGGGTGGAGAAGGGTTGGTAGATAACAGTAATCATCAGAATCCATATCTTCTCAAAATAACTATTACCACTTGCTCCAAACTTCTGATAGATATAGGAAAGTGCTTCATTAGTGGGGGCAGGGTGGAGGTTGGCAGGGTGGATGTTCCCTGAAAGCCAGAGGGAGGAATTCTTTTAAGGTAAATTAAATGTTCTTTGTCTTGATGAGGAGTGTTACATTACACTTATCTAAACTCATCAAAGTGTACATTTAACATCCGTGCGTTTTATTGTATATAAATTATACCTCAATAAAATGGAAAAAAACCCCACAACTTAGAAAACACAATGAATTAGCAAAATTAGAGCAGAATGTATGGAATTCCACTCAGTTCCGTGACTTTAACAAGTTTAGAAATTTCAGGGAAGAGGGTAGTACTTACAGCTAATCAATGTGACCTCTGCTCCGTGAGATGTGTCCAGGAGTAGAAGCGGAAGAAATTATCACAAATATTAAAGACCACACTTCAATGAAGAAGCCATCTGATTTTTAGGAAAAAAAAAAAAAAAAAAAAAAAAAAAACCTTAGGATTTTGTTGATAGGAATACAATTGATTCCTGTTATCCAGGGGAGAAGTCTACATGCATTACCAGTGTAGTAGATGTGAAAGTAGGTATGCAAAACAATTCCCCCAAATATATGCTTTGGGGGTATTTCATGCTGCTACAGTAGAAGAAACTTAAAAGTCTTGCCCAGACTATCACATGAAGATTTTGAACAGCAATAAGATTTTTGCTCCAAAATTATAATAGAGAAACAACCAGAGAAGCTGGCACAGTGTCAGAACATGTGGAACTCCCAGCCTGTCAGTTGAGTTTCCACCAGGCAGTAGGTCTCCAATCTGCCCTACAGAGTGTTAGGGAATACACTGGAAAAACACAGAGATAACACTCAAAAGTGTTTGCAGACACTTTGCTCTCCAATTGAGTGACTCACTGGTGAAAGTTTATGATTCACAGCATGAGCTGCTTTTATTTATTTATTTTTTTGTGGGTTTTTTTTTTTTTTTTTTTTTTTTGGCTGGGGCTGGGTTTGAACCCACCACATCCAGCATATGGGACTGGCGCCCTATCCCTTTGAGCCACAGGTGCCGCCCATAAGCTACTTTTATAAAAATTGATTAATGATTTTTTTTTTTTTTGTAGAGACAGAGTCTCACTGTACCGCCCTCGGGTAGAGTGCCGTGGCGTCACACGGCTCACAGCAACCTCTAACTCTCGGGCTTACACGATTTTCTTGCCTCAGCCTCCCGAGCAGCTGGGACTACAGGCGCCCGCCACAACGCCCGGCTATTTTTCTGTTGTTGAAGTTTGGCCGGGGCTCGGCATATGGGGCCGGCGCCCTACTCACTGAGCCACAGGGGCCACCCCAAATTAATGATTTTTTTAAGAAAAGCAAAAGCAAAACCAAGTACAAAACAGTAAAATCTTCTCCATAATTCCCATTTTTATTATAATGCATCTAATGTGACAAAAGCAAAAACCTGACATATATGAAAATAGTTTCTCAAACGGAGGAGTACATTCTGTGAATGACTTGTGGAGTATCTAGTCTTCCATGGAAAGAATCTCTCAATTCCATAATTTCTTTTCTTTTATTTTACATATACATGTGTTTATTAGGTTTTCATAATTTCTTTTAAAGTGAAGGAATGCTGAATTAGCATTGAACAGTTTCATTGACATTTAACTCTCTGAATTTTGTTGAAAGCTGCTAAAATTTAAAAGCACTCATTAATCGCTCATAGTTCTGGTCCCGATATTGCATGTAATTCAGAATAATTTATTTTATTTGAGGATAGGCAATTTTTCTTAAATAAATGACAATTTTCATGTCTTCAAAAGTTACACACTCTTCAGGGTGTCATACCCTGACTGTCACCCCCTCCCTTTGCAAGAAAATTTGATTTAATCACATCTCCTTGACTCTTCAACCTTAAATCATTTTATTTCATTCTAGTTTAGAGAAAAAGCTACTGTTGACAAAGTGTTCCTTCACTTTGTATAATATGTTCTTTCTCTACAGTTCTCGAGTGTGCTTTTATTTAAAAATTTTTTTGATTCAAATCTTATAAAAATGAATTACGGTGTTGAGCAATTAGTTGGTTTCAGGTTTCAAAACATAAACTAATAATAATATTATAAAAAAATGCTAATAGTGCTTAACAGTAGTACATGAATTGCCTTTCTCTTCAGAATCATGCTGCTTTAATTATTCTAAGTTTAAAATAATAGGACTAAAAAACCATAATTCTCTCTCTTCCTTTCTTGCTTCTTTTCTGTTTTTAGGACATTTCTGCTTATTTTTTTTTTCCCTACTTTATTTTTGGAGTCAGCTTGTTGAGTTTCTAAAAATACACTGTTGTTATTTTTACTGGGATCACATTAGGTCTTCAGATTAAATTCAGGGAGAACTGACATTCTTGTGATGTTGTATTTTCTTTTCCAGGAGAGCATCTTGCCTTGTGTTAAGCCTTCTTTCCTTCTTCTCAGTGGGATATACTTCTTCACAGAAGTATTCACAGAAGATTTTGTATTGTCTATTATGTTTTGTTCTTTACCTTTTGATGTTTTATTCTTATACTTAATGATTTTCCATATGAGAACCTCCTTTATGACTATGAGTTAATTTTGTACCCAGCCCTGTAGCCACTTTTGTTCATATTTATAATTGTCTTCCATTTGATCACTCTGAATTTTCCAAGAAAAAATCTATTATTCTCAAGTATCAATAATTCAAAATTCTCCTTTCTAATTTTTGTTTGTAAATCAAATGTCAATATATTCCATAATATCATTAGTTAATACCTCTGGAGCAATTTATAATTCAAATGTAATGACACATTTTGTTTATTATCAATTTTAAAGGGAATATTGCTAATTATGCATCAATTCATATATATAAATGCCATTTTTGCTAAAAAATAATCAATTTTCTTATATTATGATATTATAAAATTCAAGACTCTTAGATTTTAAACACATTTAGAAAAAAATACGTTAGAAATCGAATACATTTTTTAACACCTAGTGAGATTTATATGCCTGTCTCTTTTGACTTGCTAAATATATTGATTCACATTTATAGTTATACTAATATTTAACTACACTAACATTCTAGGAATAAATGTCAATCATTTTACAATCTATTAATTAAACAGTTTAATGTTGCTAATTATTTTTAAAATGACTTTATCCTAGGACATATGCTTGAATAATCTGCTCTATGGTTTGATTCTGTTGCTTACCTTTGCTGTGATTTGACTATCAATGTGATATGCATATTCAAAAAATGCTAGAAAATTTCCTTTTTTTCCCCCTATGCTCTGAACAATTGAAATTTAATTGCAGTTATCTATTACTTGAAATTTTGGAAGAATTCCCTTGTGAAACCATCTGGGAAACAGATATTTAGTCAACTTTGTCTCCTGAATAGTAAATGGTCTTTGTAATTTTTCAGACCCATTTTCTGGTGTCAGTTTGATAGCTTCTATTTAAAAAAAAAAAAAATCTATTTCATCCATATCTTCAAATTGACTTACAAATAGTTGAACTAATTAGTCTTTTTAGAATTCTACTAATTTTTCAAACATCTATAGTTATTTCTTTATCGTCATTGATAAAATGATGTAACTGTACTTCTTACTCATATTCCTAATTTTATTCCCATGAAAGAAAATAGAATTTATTTATTTGTTCTAACATTTAACAGTTTGTTATTAATTAATGTTTTTTTCTCACTTTTTTCCTTATATTTGCACCTTAAAATTGGACACATACTGATTTTAATATTACATATTACATTTTCTCTGCATGCTGTTTAACTCTGCTCTCCCAGATTAAAAACTGTACAATTCAATGGACATAATTTTCTAAATCATTTCTGGTTTTGGTTTGCTTTCCTATTTTTTTCTAAAAGAGATGCGTAAGAGAGAAATTTTACATTTCCTGGTGGGTAGATTATTATACTTTCTTGTTAATTAATTTCCATTTTATTGTATTGAGGTTATATGGCGTTAACTCTTTAGAATTTTATTAAGCTGTTTTCTGAGGCCCCATGATATGGCCAATTTGTTAATATTACTTAGGAATTTAGAAAAGAATATGTGTTTGCTTGTCTTTTAAAATATTCACACACATATAAACACATACATTTAGTAAAAATCACATAACAATATTTATATTAGAATTAAAAATTGCATTACTTCTTTTTTTATGTTTTTTTTTTTTGGCGGGGGGGGCTTCTGGATCTGTTAAATGTTGCAAAAGGACCTTACCATTTGCCACTGCTTCTGGGTTTTTCTTTTTGTGTGTTTGTTATTTTTTTAAATCTATCGGTCCTGCCTTTTCTGAGGATTCTGCTCCCTTGATGTTGATACTTTAGTTTTGATGCATAAGTTACAATCTGGTAGGTCTCTGAACATTCCTTAATTTTAGTCAATATAAAAATATTCATGTTGAGAATGCTTTATTATAGCATATTTTTATTTGCAGTATGCGTTGAGAATTTTATTCTTTTAATAAATTAGTGTAATCCATTTAAATTTAGTGCTTGGCATGTGTTTTGCCCAAAAGTTGGCTTTTCCAACTCAATGTTTAGGTTCCCCGAGTTATTATTTCTTTTTATTATTATTGATATTGTTTAGTTTCATTTTTCATATATTATGTGTTATTTCTGTTTTTAAATAATAAATTCATAATTTTAACTACATAACAAATTTGGTCCTATTTCTTTAGCTAATGTCTATCATTATAAGTGACAGTATAATTCTGTATTTCTACTTCCTTTCTATCCTAATTTTAGTTGTTATTATGTTATTTAGCCTTACATGTTACAATACATACTTGTAACTATTTGTATCATTAAATTATTTCATTTAACTTGTGTCTATAAAAGATGACACGGTCATCCTACTCATCATAATTCCCCCTAAGTTTTGAGGTCATAAAATGCTCTCATTATACAGCTGTGTCCTCCACATTTATTTTTATCCTAGTTGTTCGGGTAAATTAATTTAATGCTTATTGATGGTTCTTTTGCTGCAGTTGCCTTGAGACTTAAATTTATGCAGAAAATTTAGATTACACATTTTACCTTAAGGAATTTCTCTACTGTCTTCAAGTGTTACATGATACTACGGTAATTGAGAGCTCAGAATAGTTTCATTCTTCTCACAGATAACTTGATTATTTTGCCTTGATTTCTAAAATATTTTCTCCTTTTTCTTTCAAAGTCCAATAAAAGGCAGAGGAAGGAGAAATTTGTCCCATTTGTTTACTGACCACTTGACTGACTCACACATCAATCTTCTTCTGTCCTTAAACTTGAATTTACTCCAATCAGCTCTCTGGTTCTCAGGCCTTTGAGATTTGGATTGAAATTACACTTACTTTCTTGAGTGTCCATTGTACACATAGCAGACTAGCAGATGCTGGAACTTTCCAGCCTCCATAATCATGTGAGCCAAATATTCATAATAAATCTCTCTCTCTTTCTCCATATTATAAATACGTGTATATATATATATATATATACACATATATATATATATATAATCTACTGGTTCTGTTTGTCTGGAGAATCCTGACAAATATATGTCAACATTTCTACACTGATTGCATTGTGTCAGTTTTTCTTGTGACAGGTGTCTTTTCTTAATCTATATGTCTTATATTGCTGGAAAGTTTTATATTGTTTGGGAAAGTCATATTTATATTACGCTATTTTATTTTGTTTTGGAAAGTTTTATTTTGTTATTTCTTAGGACAGTTTTATTGTTGTCTTCTCTAGTAATCAATTAATTTTCTTTTGGGACTCCAGTTTTGTAAAACGCACCACCATTTGTCTATCTTTCCTATTGTTCATTTTTCTTTGTCTTTAAGAGCTACATTTTATTATTCAGTCGCCTTTCTTTTCCATCCCTATCATCCATGTTAGTTATTATGTTTTCTGCAGAGTCTAACTCGTTGTTTACTAATTCCACTGAGGATTCCTTTCCCTGATGGTCTTGAACTTGTTCGGATTTACATTTATATTTTTCAAGGCTTTCTTCCTGGTCTTTGCCTATCATGTTTCATCACCTTCCACGTTCCCACCATAATATCTTTGTTTTATTAAGGTGATCACTTCACAAAGCTTGAGAATGTTTCTTGCAAATATGGTTTGTTTGTGACTCCTTTCTGCCCTTGACTTCTAGTATTCATGAGCTTTATTCCAAAGCACTTTCTCTAAGGCCTTATTGTCCACTGAGTTTTCCAAATTACTGCCCGATTGGTGAATTGTTCACAGAGTGAGACTGAGGAATGTAGTCTGTTTCTTTTTCTGAATTCTAAAAGCAAAGAGATCTGTTTTTGTTTCTTGGGGCTGCCGTAACAAATTACCACAAACTAGGCAGCTGAAAGCAATGGAAATAAAGTTTTGTAGGCTCAAACTCTGAAACTGAGGTGTGAACAGGGCCATGTTTTCTCTGAAAGCTCTTGGGGAAAATTCATCTTTACCTCTTCAAGCTTCTGGTGGTTCATGGCAGACCTTGGTTTATGGCATCATAACTCCAAACCCAGTTTCCATCTTCACATGGTTTTCAACATGGCCTTCTCCTTCTTTCTTCTCTTAAAAGGATAATGGCCATGTGGACTTCACCCTAAACCATCATGATCTCATTTTGCAACCCTCAATTTAATTACATCTGCAAAGACTGTTTTCCTAAATAAACTCAAATTTAAAGGTTCTCACTGAATATATTACTGTGTGGTCCACTATTCAATCCACTAGAACGTTTTTGTCTTATCATCTTCCTATTTGCCCTTTGTGACTTTGGCTAAAACGGTAATCTTTTCTTCCTGGTTTATGGCTGTGGGTAATAATATCTCTATATTTGTCAAAAATAGAATTTTATTTTTATTTCTTGTAACTTTTGTTGGTTTTTGGTGATATGCAAAAAAAGAGTGAAATTTCTTTATGTCTTTATGTCACTTTTTAAAATTTCCAGTTTCTGTTTTCAACACGCAATTCAACTGTACAGAGGTAATATAATCAAACTGACATATTTTAACTTTTTACATGCAAATCTATCTGCAATTTCAAATTTTATTTCTACTCCCTTTTTACGTGTATTAAGAATAAAAAAATTCTCACCACTACTTTTCTATAAACATGGTTTACCTCCCAGTATTTTCTGACTCTTTATTTATCCTGTCTACATGTCAAGTTCCATATTATTAATATATTATTTTGTCCACTGCATATTTAATAACTTGCTCTGGATCTGAGACTATTCCAGCTACCATTCTCTTTTCCTCTTGTACTCCATAACCAATTTTTAAAATACATTTTCTCATACTCACTAACCACAATTTCTAATTTCGTATATCTTCATGGTCTCCTCCCTCCCATTCCCACCTTCTCATCAAACTGATCTGGCCAAGATCATGAAAAACTTCCAAATTGGTAAAGCCAATTGATGCTTTTTTGGTTGCCATTTTACATGAACTTCTCCTACATTTGACATGGTCAACTATACCATTTCTCTTTAAATCTCAGATTTTCCCTGGCTTTTATATTAATTGTATGTTTTATAAGCCCCAATATTGGTGGCTTATAAGGCAAATATGTTTTATCTCACAGTTTCTTTTGGTTGGCAATTTAAGAATAGTACAGACAGGTGGTCTTGGCTCCATATCTCTCTACAGTCATTATGTAGATAGTAGGACTACAGTCATCTGAAGGCTTGTTTTGGGCAGGAATTTGCTTCTAAGAAGATTTACTTGTGTGACTATTGAAGGGAAGCCACAGTTCCTTACTAAGTGGAATACTCCTTATAATATGACAGCTGGGTGTCCTCAGAGTTAGTGATCTGAGAGAGAGTGAATGAGGAAACCATCATACCTGTTAGTACCTCAGCTGCCAAGTGTACCTCACAATTTGGGTTGTTCTACTCATTTGAAGGAAATCGCTAAGTCTAGCCACACTCAAGAAGAAGAGGGATAGGCTCTCTGTCTTGATGGAAGAAGCCTATAGAAATGTGTGGACTTAGTTTAAAACCACTACAGCCCTTTAGCTACAATATAACAAGGTTTTATATTTTACTGTGAGTTCCTCAGGTACTTCTTTTCCATGAGTAACTTTTTCCAATTTCCTCTTGCTCTACTCCCTAATGGAGTGTTGGTGTTCCACAAAGGTTTGCCTCAAATGCTCTTTCACTTTCCATTCTTAGTGTTATATATAGACGTCTAACCCAAGGAAAACACAGACTATAATTGTTTAGATTTGTGTGCTTAAAACGAGAAACTCAGGCAAGAGCGTCTCACAGTGAGTCTCATCCTGGGATACCAGGTTAGGACAGACAGGAATAGTTGGGGAAAATAGAACAGATTTTGGATGTAACAGAACGGGGATGCATAATTATAAAAGATACACATTTTTACTGTTTATTTCCTTTTATCCGTAGTCATAGTATTTATTCCAATTGGAAATGTATTCTTTTTTTTTTTTTTTACTGGGACTCCAAGCCAGGCAGTTCTTTATTATATCTTGCCATGTAAGATATTTGACATTCTTGACCCTCCCCAACCAGATACCACTAATGTCCCCAGTGTCAATGATTGCAAATCCCCCAATTTTCTTTTTTTTTCTTTGTTTCTCTTTTTTTTTTCATTAAATCATAGCTGTGTACATTGATATAACCATGGGGCATCATTCACTAGCTTCACGGACTGTTTACCAAGTTTCACATATACCCTTGTGAGATGCACCCCTGGTGTAATCCCACCAATCCCCTTCCCTCTACCCACCTCCCCCCACCCTCCCCTCCCTTTCCCCCTTCCCCCTATTCGTAGGTTGTAACTGGGTTATAGCTTTCATGTGAAAACCCTAAATTAGTTTCATAGTAGGGCTGAGTACATTGGGTACTTTTTCTTCCATTCTTGAGATACTTTAATAAGTAGAATATGTTCCAGCTCCATCCATGTAAACACAAAAGAGGTAAAGTCTCCATCTTTCTTTAAGGCTGCATAATATTCCATGGTGTACATATACCACAATTTATTAATCCATTCGTGGATCAATGGGCACTTGGGCTTCTTCCATGACTTAGCAATTATGAATTGGGCTGCAATAAACATTCTGGTACAAATATCTTTGTTATGATGTGATTTTTGGTCTTCTGGGTATATGCCCAGTAGAGGGATTATAGGATTGAATGGCAGATCTATTTTTAGATCTCTAAGTGTTCTCCATATCTCTTTCCAAAAGGAATGTATTAATTTGCATTCCCACCAGCAGTGCAAAAGTGTTCCCTTTTCTCCACATCCGCGCCAACATCTCTGGTCTTGGGATTTTGTGATATAGGCTAGTCTCACTGGAGTTAGATGGTATCTCAAAGTAGTTTTGATTTGCATTTCTCTGATGATTAAAGATGATGAGCATTTTTTCATATGTGTGAAGGTCGCGCACCTGTCTTCTTCAGAGAAGTTTCTCTTCAAATCCCTTGCCCAGCCTGCGATGTCATCCCTTGTTCTATTCTTGCTAATGTGTTTGAGTTCTGTATGGATTCTGGTTATTAAACCTTTGTCGGAGACATAACCTGCAAATATCCTCTCCCAATCTGAGGGCTGTTTGCTTGCTTTACTTACTGTGTTCTTGGCTGTGCAGAAGCTTTTTAGTTTGATCAAGTCCCAGTAGTGTATTTTTGAAGCTGCTTCAATTGCCCAGGGGGTCCTCCTCATAAAATACTCGTCCAGATGGATTTCTGCAAGGGTTTTCCCTGAACTCTCCTCTAGTATTTTTATAGTGTCATGTCTTCAGTTTAAATCTTTGATCCATAGCCGGGCGTTGTGGCGGCTGCCTGTAGTCCCAGCTACTCGGGAGGCTGAGGCAAGAGAATCGCTTAAGCCCAGGAGTTGGAGGTTGCTGTGAGCTGTGTGAGGCCACGGCACTCTACCGAGGGCCATAAAGTGAGACTCTGTCTCTACAAAAAAAAAAAAAAAAAAAAAAAAATCTTTGATCCAGTGAGAGTCTATCTTAGTTAATGGTGAAAGGTGTGGGTCCAGTTTCAGTCTTCTACAGGTTGCCAGCCAGTTCACCCAGCACCATTTGTTAAATAGGGAATCTTTTCCCCACTGAATGTTTTTAATTGGCTTGTCAAAGATTAAACAACATTAAGTAGCTGGGTTCATCTCTTGGTTCTCTATTCTGTTCAGACATCTACTTCTCTGCTTTTGTGCCAATACCATGCTGTTTTGATCACTATCGATTTGTAGTATAGTCTGAGGTCTGGTAGTGTAATTCCTCCTGCTTTGTTTTTATTTCTGAGTAATGTCTTGGCTATTTGAGGTTTTTTTCTGATTCCATATAAAATGAAGTATTGTTTTCTCGAGATCTTTAAAGTATGACAGCAGAGCTTTAATAGGGATTGCATTGAAATTATATATTGCTTTGGGTAGTATGGACATTTTAACAATGTTGATTCTTCCCAGCCATGAGCATGGTATGTTTTTCCATTTGTTAAAATTTTCAGCTATTTCTTTTTTAGAGTTTCATAGTTCTCTTCAAAGAGATCATTCACGTCCTTTGTTAGATAAACTCCCAAGTATTTCATCTTCTTTGGCACTACTGTCAATTGGATAGAGTCCTTAACTGTTTTTTCTACTTGACTATTGTTGGTATATATAAAGGCTACCGATTTATGAATGTTGATTTTGTAACCTGAGATGCTGCTGTATTCCTTGATCACTTCTAAGAGTTTTGTAGTAGAGTCCCTAGTGTTTTCCAGATATATTATCATATCATCTGCGAAGAGCGAAAGTTTGATCTCTTCTGACCCTATATGGATACCCTTGATTGCCTTTTCTTCCCTAATTGCAGTGGCTAAAACTTCCATTACAATGTTAAAAAGCAATGGAGACAATGGGCAGCCTTGTCTGGTTCCTGATCAGAGTGGAAATGATTCCAATTTAACTCCATTCAATATGATATTGGCTGTGGGTTTGCTGTAGATGGCCTCTATCAGTTTAAGAAATGTCCCTTCTATACTGATTTTCTTAAGTGTTCTGATCATGAAGGGATGCTGGATATTATCAAAAGCTTTTTCTGCATCAATTGAGAGAATCATATGGTCTTTGTTTTTTAATTTGTTTATGTGCTGAATTACATTTATAGATTTACGTATATTGAACCAGCCTTGAGACCCTGGGATAAAACCAACTTGGTCATGATGTATAATTTGTTTGATGTGTTGCTGGATTCTGTTTGTTAGGATCTTGTTGAATATTTTTGCGTCTATATTCATTAGTGATATTGGTCTATAATTTTCTTTTCTTGTTGGGTCTTTTCCTGGTTTGGGGATCAGGGAGATGTTTGCTTCATAGAACGTGTTATGTAGTCTTCCTTTTTTTCTACCTTTTGGAACAGGTTGAGTAATATAGGTACTAATTCCTCTTTAAAAGTTTGGTAGAATTCTGATGTGAAACCATCTGGTCCGGGCTTTTCTTTTTAGGGAGGTATTGTATGGTTGATGCTATTTCCAAAATTGATATGGGCCTGTTCAAGATTTCCACTTGATTCTGGCTAAGTCTTGGAAGGTGAGGTGCTTCCAAGTATCGGTCAATTTCCTTCAGATTTTCATATTTCTGAGAATACAGTTTCTTGTAATATTCATTAAGGATTTTTTTGATTTCTGAGGAGTCAGTTGTTATTTTGTCTTTGTTGTTTCTGATTGATAGATTCGAGATTTTACTCTTTTTTTCCTGATTAGGTTGGCCAAAGGTTTATCTATTTTATTGACCTTTTTGAAAAACCAGCTTTTTGATTTATTGATCTGTTGTATTATTCTTTTGTTTTCAATTTCATTTAATTCTGCTCTAATTTTGGTTATTTCTTTTCTTCTACTGGGTTTGGGGTTGGAATGTTCTTCCTTTTCCAGTTGCTTGAGATGTCCCATTAAGTTGTTAACTTCCTCTCTTTCCGTTCTCTTGAGGAAGGCTTGCAGTGCTATAAATTTCCCTCTTAGAACTGCCTTTGTGGTGTCCCAGAGGTTCTGAGAGTTCGTGTCTTCATTGTTGTTTTGTTCCAAAAAGTTGGCGATTTCTTTCTTAATCTCATCTCTGACCCAGCTATCATTCAGCATAAGGTTATTTAACTTCCATGTTTTTGTATGAGTATGCAGATTCCTGTTGTTACTCAGCTCAAGTTTTATTCCTTGGTGGTCCGAGAAGATGCATGCAATAATTTCTATTCCTTTAAATTTACTGAGGTTAGACTTGTGACCTAAGATGTGATTGATTTTGGAGTAAGTTCCATGGGCTGATGAGAAGTATTTGTATTCAATTTCGTTGGGATGAAATGTTCTGTAGATGTCTGCTAAATCCAAATGTTGGATGGTTAGGTTAAATCTAAGATTTCTTTGCTCAGCTTCTTGTTGGAAGATCGATCCAACACTGCCAAAGGAGTGTTGAAATCTTCGACGATTATGGAGCTGGAGGAAATCAAGTTGCTCATGTCTGTTAGAGTTTCTCTTATAAATTGAGGTGCATTCTGGTTGGGTGCATAAATATTAATAATTGAGATCTCATCATAGTGAGTATTACCCTTAACAAATATGAAGTGACCATTCTTGTCCTTCCTTACTTTTGTTGTTTTAAAGCCTATTGTATCTGCAAATAAAATTGCAACACCTGCTTTTTTCTGATTACCATTTGCCCAAAACTTTCACCCTGAGTCTGTATTTGTCTTTTAAGTTAAGATGTGACTCTTGTAAGCAACAAATATCTGGCCTCAGTTTTTGTATCCAGTTAGCTAACCTATGCCTCTTTAGAGGACAGTTTAAGCCATTCACATTAATGGAGAATATTGATAAGTTTGGTGAAGTTTTGGGTATCGAGTTTTTCAAAAGTCCAGTGGGCATTTTTTCACCAGTGTGGAAATTGGAGTTTGATCCAAAGTTTCTGAGTGAGTTTACTTTTGTGGTATAGGATTGGGTTGGTCATTATGGAGGATAGGTCTGAGAATATCCTGAAGAGCTGGTTTGGTTATGGCAAATTTCTTCAACATATGAATGTCATTAAAGTATTTAATTTCTCCATCATACATGGAACTCAGTTTAGCTGAATACAAGATCCAGGGTTGAAAGTTATTTTTCTTTAGGAGATTAAGGGTCAGTGACCACCCTCTTCTGGCTTGAAAAGTTTCAGCAGAGAGATTTGCAGTCATTCTAATATTCTTCCCTTTGAAGGTAATGGTTTTCTTTCTCCTGGCAGATTTGAGGATTTTTTCCTTCATATTAACTTTAGTGAAGTTAATTATGATATGCCTGGGGGATGTCTTATTGGGGTTGAGTCGTGCTGGGGTTCTCAAGCTGTCCGCTATCTGAATTTCAGAATCTCTAGGCATGTCTGGAGAAATTCTCTTTCATAATTTCATGCAGAAGTGCCTCTGTGCCCAGCGAGGCCACTTTGTCTGTTTCTGGAATTCCTATGATTCGGATATTCACCTTCTTCGAATTATCCCAGTGCTCTCTGAGAGAATGATCCATTTTTGCTCTCATTTCTCTTCCTCTTTGAGAGTTTGGGAGCATTCAAAGGCTTTATGTTAAATGTCAGAAATCCTTTCTCCTGCTTGCTCCATTCTATTGCTGAGGGATTCTACTGTATTTTTCATATCTTTGAGGGCTGCAAATTCTTGCTTCAGTATGTCTAAGTCTTTGGTGGTTTTGTCTTTAAATTCGTTAAATTCTTGAGATAACCTTTGAATTTCTCCTAGAATTCCTAATTCCATTTTGTTAATCTTGTCTGCAATCCAAATTCTGAATTTGATTTCTGACATCTCAGCCAGTTGGTTATGAATGGGATCTTCAATTACATCTGCCATATCTTTCCTTGGGGGGGGGGTTGATTTATTCTGGTTATTCATGTTACCAGAATTTTTTCCACTGATTCCGCCCCATGGTTGTTTTATTCCCTTTGATTTTTTCCCCTGGGGGTTTGTAGATGGTCTGTACAATGTTGTGGCCTGAGAAACTGGGCCCTGTCTGGTGTGGTGGGGCTAAGTGGTTCTGTCTTGTTTTCAGCTGGTTTCTGTTCCACCCTAGAGAAACAGATACTCTGGATTGAAGTCTCAGCTGTGGAGAAATATCAGCAATTAAGTCACCCCGTCCCCCACCAGCGAACAATTGGAAAAGAAAAATCAAACCTTCCTACCACCGTGCACCCAGGGCACCACCTGATTTGTCCTCAGGCGATGCATTCAGTTCAAAAGGTCCAAATGAATTGTCTCAGTCTGCACCTGTCTCGGGTGAGAGAGTTTAAAAGGTCTCTGGGAACTGGATCACAGGGGTCTGGTGACTACTCTAGTGTGGCTTCCTCCAGTGCTGCATGGAGTCAGGAGGAGCCACCCAGCCAATAGATCAGTCTGGGGAGGTTGCTGCTTCCTTCCCCACCTTGCACCACTGTCACATCCAGTCACTGATAGCCCTACAGTTGGCTGACCCAGTTGCCTGTAGTGAACCGATACTCCAGGAGTTTGAACCTGCCTGAATCACAAGGAAGTCTGCCAGGCTGCTGAGCTCTGCCTCTCTCTAGCAGGAGGAGGTGAGGCCTGACAACCTCGGGCGCTTGATGAAGGTTGGGGGGTTTTCACTCAGGTCCAGTCTCGCCCCTGATTAATGTTACTGACAGAACAGAACAGAACAACTCTGCGGTTCCCCTGCAGAAGAGAAGCTGAATTGAGTTCCAAATCAGCTTGTCTTTGCTCTTGTATTGTCTATAGGCTGACGATCCCCTGAGGGCCAGGTGCGTCTTAGGTTTAGTAAAGCGGACCTCTGGGTCAGCCCCGCCCTGGGAGTTTCCCCAGTTTGCAAGTTGGAGTTGCCTCAGGCAAATCCTATACCCAGAGTCTCTGGTTGCTCAGGGAGACAGGGGGTGTGGCTTCAGAATATTCGGTAATGAGCCATATTGCTAGCAAAAGAGGGCTGCTGCTCTATGGCTCAGGCAACCGCTGCTCCAGCATAGCTCCCCTCCGGCCAACCGTCCTCTCTCCACTCCCGTACCCCAGAGACTGCACCAACAGGCTGCAGCCTGGCACTGTCTACACCCCTCGAGCAATCGCCCAAGGGTCTGGACCCCTGGGGACAGGACTCCAGACCTTGGAGCAAGAGCAGAGGGGACCACGGGGAGCGCTGGGAGCCTGAGGTTGCAGGCAGAGAACACACACAGCTTTACACAGTTTTATGCCTGGCTGTATTGTCACCAAAAGATGGCTGTCTCACTGTGCCCCAGGGAACTGCCACTCTGGTGTGGTCCCCTTTCCGCCGACTGGGACTGGCCTCCAGACCTCAGTGTGAGTGAAGGGGAGCACTGGGAGCTCAGAATTCCAGGTAGAGACTATATACAGTTTATACAGTTTTATGCCTGGCAGGAGGACACCATGGCACCCTAGTAGAGGAGGTAGGTCCAGTTTTTAGAGGG
Organism: Nycticebus coucang; assembly: GCF_027406575.1. Lineage (NCBI taxonomy): Eukaryota > Metazoa > Chordata > Mammalia > Primates > Lorisidae > Nycticebus > Nycticebus coucang. The sequence continues at coordinate 63,347,499 of NC_069780.1, read as the reverse complement.
TCTCTCCTGTGGAGTGTAATGGGAGGAACTTTGAACTCTGCCCGGTTGTTCGTGGGGCACTCTGAGCCATTCTCATGGCGGAGGGGACTCCCGTCTGCTTGGTGATGGATTTTGTACCTTTTGTTTGTATCCTTGTGGTCGTAGCTCACCTCAGCGGGGTTGACACGCGTTCTTCAACCTTCTCTCTTAATGCCGCTCAAATCCACCAGGTTACTTGCTGAATTTTTGTCCTTTAACTCTCTTACTGGATGAGAGCCTCTGTGGAAAACTGGCTTCAGTCAGCCATCTTTTCTCCTCCTCCTCCCAATTTTCTCAAATATTCTCTATAGGAGGGGTTGACAGACATCCTCATAGTTTTTGAGGTAGTAATCCTGGGCCCAGGCCCCCGTGGCTTTTCACCGGGTTCCTCAGGTTCTGGAACTGCAGGAAGTCAGTTCTTTTGCCCCCAAAGTGCAGAAAGGCAGGAGAAAGTCCCTGGGCTAGGGTCACCAGATGCTTGGTGCTTTCCTGCAGATATCCAGACCACTTCCAAAGAGTTTAGAGATGGTCTTCGTTCACAGGTTGTGTGTATGGGATTGGGGGATACATGCTGCTAATGCAGTGCCAAGGCGCAGTTGCCAGGCTTCTGCCACTCTCCAATTGGAAATTTCAAAGAGCATTATAGAGGACTAGTTTTTATTATTTTTATTTTTGTTGTCTATTTTTCAAAATGGACTAGAAAAAGCTGAAAAGCCCTGACCTAAGAAATACTGGTTGTCATGGTTAATTGCTTTTTGAGTACACTCCATACTATATAAGCAGCAATATTTTTGAAAGAAATACAGAAATATTATGTATATTTTTCTCCTTTGTGCTTAATAAAAATGGGTAGAGCTTAATGAAGTTAGGCTTGAGAATGCTACAAAAATGTCTGAAGAATACAAAATGTCTGCAGTAGAAAAAGATAGTTAGCAATTAAAATTATTAAAACCTTTATCTCCTTGTTTCCATATTTTAATTCTAAGATGGTCTTAAAAGTTTAACCTTATCCCATAAGGCGCTATTTTGTCTTGATATTCCGAAACCCTGAAACATTGTGAAAAGATCACTATCCACACTTATCTTTTCATATTGCATTTTTCAAAGAACACAAGTCTGGGTTTCATACTCTAAACGAGTCCCGGGTCATCAGTTCTCTCAGTTTTGCACTCCTAAGCTGATAGTCCTAACAATGCAAACCACAGACTCCACATTACCTGTCTAAACATTTATTTGTCTTCTAAATGAGTTTATTTTTTTCTAGCTTAAATACTAAGGAAAAATGTTGACTTTGTGCATTGACAGTTATTTTTAACTTTCTGTAGTTAAAAGTAATAGAAAAGTATACGCCAGAAATTTGTGGACTTATTAGTAGCTCTAGCAAAAATCCACGAACTTTCCTGTAACCTATTTAGTAACACACGTTTAATGCATTTTATTTCCATTAGCAAAATCCACCATGGGAGTCTTAGCGTTTTTTATTTTTTTCTAGGTAATGTATAAAAATGGCAAGAGGTTATTTCAAGGCAGATTTTTTGGAGACTACATTGAATTAGCATAAATTTAACATTTCCTAAATTGTTATTTCAGAAACCAGACTATTAACCTTTAGAAAAGACAAAAAAAAAAAAAAAAAAAGAAAGAAAGAAAGAAAAAATATATTGAAAAATTATTCTAGTATCATTGGTTTTAAATCGAATTTAGGCCAACTTAGACCAGTCCTATTTATGAAAATCTAATAAAACTTCATAATAAAATACTTTTACCTACAAGGTAACTCCACACAATAGAATGTTCTAATAAGTATTATGCACACTTGTGAAATAAACATGGCATGAAAAATTAGATATATACTTTCTTTATTGAATCTGTAGATATATAAAAGTATATATTTTATTTCTTTAATTTTATAAGTTAAAGTATTTTTTAGATGAATTTGTACCGTCTAATAAGAGAAAATGCAAAAGAGGAGTATAAATATTTAGGTGATTAAGTAATAATTTTATGGGAAAAATATGACTTCTAGAATGAGAATATTCTATAAAATAATTATACAGAAACGTGAATCATATAAAACTTTCTAAAGTAAATGAATAACCTATTTTTTAGTTGAACTTAGACCCATTGTATTGAACTTAGACCCAATACTGTGTCACTGCCACAACAATGTTATAGCAAATAAGCTGAAACGGTAAAGGTTGCTGATGTGATAGGAAACATAGAGGCCATCCTCTGAAGTCTGAGGTGTTGACTGAGAATTAAAGCTTAAATTGTCTAAAAGTGCTAAATGGAAGAATATTCAGAAACTGAATTGTATTCCACTGAAATCAGATTAAGATGTAAGTGCTAACACAGTCCATTCTATTAAAATGCTGAGGTGATGCTGGAAGTCACTGGCATATACGTCACACAGCTGCAAGCTCAAGGCCTGCATTTCATCTCTTGGTCAATGCAGGGCAGGTGCTCAGCTTTCCTCTACCATGAAGCTGTGTCCCCAGTCTCCAGGGATGGATCCCTATTCCTGAATCGGAATTCTTACTGCACCCTTTCATAAAGTGCAGTCTTAGAGTATGACGGGCAACAGGAAAGTGATGCAACGCTGCTGGCTTCTTTATTTTCCCCAGAAATAGTTTCCAATCCAGTGTGTCTATTTGCTGGTCAGTCAGCCTTTTTTGCTCTTCCATCACCTTGGGAAAAAATTAAGGTGATATCATTTTGGTGCTCAGTTATTCAGACATTTTACCTATGATGTATACCTCATAAGTGAAATGAATATATGTCAACATACTAAGATGTTGCAACAAGCAGTTCCTGCTTACTGTCATATCATATCTATATATATCTGTATATATATTTTTTGAGACAGAGTCTTATTTTGTCACACTCAGTAGAGTGCTATAGTATCATAGCTCACAGCAACCTCAAATTTTTGGGCTAAAGTGATCCTCTTGTCTCAGCCTCCCAAGTAGCTGGACCTCTAGGCACCTGCCACAAAGCCCAGCTATTTTTTTAGAGACAGGGTCTCACTCTTTTTGCTCAGATTGGTCTCAAACTCCCGAGCTCCGGCAATCTATCTGCCTCAGCCTCCTAAAGTGCTAGGATGACAGGTGTGAGCTACCATGCCAGGCCCCATATTTTTCATTACTAGAATTTAAACTCCTAGAATAAAAATTTGCTTTAGTTATTGAACGAAGTTACTTGTTTTTCCATTATGCAACCACATAACCTGTTGTGATAGACTCCAAAGTGACTCCTGATGGTCCCAACTTTGTGTTGTTTATATTTTGCGTGATCTCCTCCCTTTGAGTGTGGGTAAGAACTGTGATTTGTTTCTAGCCCATAGAGCATGGTAAAGATGATGACCTGTTATTTTCATCATGATCCTAAGTTTGTAACTCTTGCCTCAAAGCAGCTATGTTCCACTGGCTCTTACTGGCTTTGATGAAATAATCTGTCATACAGAGAAGGCTAAGTGGTAAGGAACTGATGGGGACCAACCAGTGATGGGTAGAAAGGAACTGAGGTCCTCAACTAGACAGAACTCAATGTACTGCATCCTGCCAAAAGCCACTTACGGCATATGAGACCTTCCTCTCGTCAGCCTCAAGTGAGCCCCCAGGCTTGGCTAATACTCTGCTTGCAGTTTTGTAGGAGAAGATGAAGCCCAGAACCCAGGCAAGCCGTACCGGGATTCTGTACCCACAAGGACTGTGATAATTTTTTTATGTAGCCACAGTTAAACTAATACCACTTTCCATATTGTTACACTTAGCTCTATTAATTGTCCTAAATTTTATAAAATGACTGTTTCTTATTGATATCAACTTTTAACTTATTAGATGCAAATAAATTGTCAAACAAACATATTTGTTATTTCAGAGTCTCATATGAAGAGATATTTTCAATCCACGTAAGCCTAGCAAAGAGCGAGGAGCAGAGAGGTGAAGCCCTATGATGGAATATCAAAACGAGTCTCCTATATTTCGTACTCAGTCTGTTCTTCCTACCATACTGCAGGAACAATAGGTCAATTAATACAGTCATGCTTTTCTTCCTGATATTTGATAGTTAATTAGTACCTCTGAATTTATACTTTTCTTAAAAAAATTATTTCCACTAAGATAAATAAATGCATGAAACACACATAGGAAGGTCGCTCCTCTTTGCAGAAGAGTGGGCAGACACAAAAAAAGGGAGTCGTTGGATCTAGCAGCGCATTGATTATGTAGGTAAATGATTTCTACTTGGTGGAAAACAGTAGAAGGGTAACAAAAGAAAAAAATTAAACTAATTATGATCAGTAGAACTATACACGCGCAGACCAGATGGAAAAATGGATAAATAATATAGATAGTCCCTGAATTTTAAACACCCAACTTCCCATAAAACTCTCACCTGGGAAGAGAAAGTATTAAGGTAGTAGTTGAATATGCCTGTTCCAGCTTACATACAAATTCAACGAAAGAACAGCTTATAGAGCCCACCTTGTTTATAAACTGGGGATTGCCTGTATCTACATCAAGTTTACACAAACATAGGTGTGTCCCACCCTTTCATCAATCTGTATTATTTTTGACTCTACTTGATAGCTGAAGCCCTATCACATTATAAAATAACTTCAAATAAGCAATAAAGGAACAGAACAACGTATGTGTATCTGAACATGCCAAAAAAAGTATACCATATTAAGTGATGTTATTTACTATAACTTTTCCAAGTTGAATTCAATTACACTGAATATCTATATGTAACTATTATTGGACCCAATTTAAAAACTGGACAGTGAGACATTTGTTTTTCCCACAATGCAGCATCTAAACTGCCCTTGGGCTTTGAGCCAGGCAATGGCATTGAGGGTACAGGTTGCCATGAACGTGATTTACCGAAGACATTTTAATGTCCTTAAGAGAAATTCTGTTTTTATTAAAAGATTTTTCTTTTCCCATAACAAGACAAGCATTTGTAAGTAAGTTTCTTAACTGTTCTTGATCATTCTTTCCCTCATGACACAAATTGCTCTGGTAGCAAAATATGGCATCTTTAGTTTCAAATTAGCTATTAATCTTTGTAAAAAATGTGCTGCTGAAGCCCAGTTAAATTAATCATTAATTTTTAATGATTCATCATCGTTTATATTGATATTTTTAATATATAAATATTACTCTCTGAGTGTTCAAATCAATGTATGTCTCTTCTACACACACATACAACTTGTAGTTGAATTTACCTGGATGCATTATTTGCAGAGATTATTTATAAAGTTAGGAACTCTGTTTCTTACAATCCTAATCAATTTACCTTTACATAATAATAAAGTTGGAAACCCAGACTGACTGTAGAAAGTCTGTCTGGTAAGGTGAACACTGAGACATTACAGTAGTTTGCTTATGGAACATTTTTTCTTAAAAGCAACAATTTGGGACAGGCTCTAGAAAGCAAATTTCCAAATCTCATTCTTGAACAACCTTAATTATGGAAAGTGTCTATATGAAACCCATGAAAGCATGCTAAATCATAGTTAGAAATAAATGTGCTATCATAAATTTATCATAAATTATGAACCGGTGCTTGACTTGTTCTTTTTATATCCTGATATTGTGTGCTGTGTCAATAATAAAGACAGTAGAAAGTATTTTCTGCAATACATGTAACACATTATAGGTTAAATAAATATTTGCTAAATGAAATGATAAAAAACAATTCACATAGTTGATTTCGTAGTGCATGTCAAAATAATTTATTATTAATGTATGAATGTGAATTTTAATTTCTGCTATAAAGTAAGAGGTTAACAGAAAAGTGAAGATGCAGCCTCAGACAGAACGTAATATTATTAAATTATAACAATTTATGGGTAGTCTTATGTGTTTTTCTTTTTGTTTCACTTTTATCATGTCTTAGGCTTTCTGTAATTATTTTCATTAATAAAAAAAAAATACTTTCTTGGCTCGGCACCTGTAGCTCTGTGGCTAGTACACCGGAGCTGGTGGGTTTGAATCCAGCTCAGGCCTGGCAAACAACAATGACAAATGCAATCCCCCCCACCCCGAAAAAAAAATAGCCAGGCATTGTAGGGAACACCTGTAGTCTCAACTACTTGGGAAGGTGAGGCAAGAAAATCGCGTAAGCCCAAGAGTTGGAGGTTGTTGTGAGCTGTGATGCCACAGCACCCTATTGAGGGTGACAAAGTGAGACTCTGTCTCAAAAAAAAAAAAAAATACTTTCTTGTTTTAAATAGGTATTCATTCTGTAATTTCATTGAATTGGATGTTAAAACAATATAAAACCTGACACAACAGAGAAAAAGTAAGATAAACTTTTAAAATATTTACTGAAGACTTACATCAACTTCTTAAATTATACTCTCACCATTATCTTTTAATCAAGGGATTAATTTTATTAATAACTATCATCATCTTTTTAACTTAAGAATATTATTAGGAAAATATTAATTTGTAGCATTAGATCATTTTAAATGGAGGTCAAGTTAAAAATTTTTAAATGAAATCCTTTATTTTTTTTCATTTGGGTAAAAAAAATTCATATAGAACATTTGGAAGGATGCACACCAAAGAATTAACACTTGCCATCATTTGGGTAATGAGAATATGATGTTTTTATTTTACTTAAGTTTATCTGTACACTTCTTTTAAAATAATACATTATAAGCCTTTAGGAAATAACTAACAAGTTTAGAGAAATATAATCAGAAGATTACAGATGTTCTTACTATTACGCTTACCCCAGAACAGAAATATAAATGTAAACCCAATAAACAGCTTCCACAATTCCCTTTAAATTTTTTTAAAATAATATGTGTTTATATTGGGTTACATTATAACACAATACCAAAAGTAATTCATACATAAAATAGATTGTTATTTGAAGAAAAAATGGCGCTGAAATCAGTGAAGAAATTGTCGTCTTAACCAAAATATTGTTGATTTCTTTCATATTTAAAACTGAAAATACTATCAAAGTGTTTTTTGAAAAGCATAGTGTCTTGGGTTGATAAGAATTTTGGTGATGGATAACAGTGATAGTCACAGAATGTGAATGTACTGAATGCTACTGCATTGTCTACTTAAACATGGTTAAAATAGAATATGTTATGTATATGTTACTACAGTAAAAACAAATCATATCTCTATTTCTTTTATTCATCAGTAAGAAAAATTGACTAATAATAGCTCTGATCTCTTCTCACTGGACCACAGTTAGATCGTCCTCACTGGTATTACAATGTATTAATAACACGTGAATGGAGTAAGAGCAGAGTTCTACAAAATCACTTCGTTAGGTTTTCTTACTTCTTTGTTGTCTAAAATCTGGTGCAATTTATAGATCATGTCCTCAGAAAAATGTACCAGTTTTAGACTATTAACATTCAAATTCAATATTTAATTTCAATTAATTTCAGCAAAAGGCCTTTGAGGTTAATTCATGAATGTTTGAGTTTTTGCATCTTTTGTATGTACTCAGATAGATTTGGAGAACATTCTTCTAGGTATCTCAAGAATGGAAAAGCAAGCATCCTGTGTAATCAGTACTAATCTGAAAATAGTAGATCAACAACTACAGGCCCACACAAAATAAAAACACAATTAATCAAGAAGCCGGGAAGGAGGAAGGGGCTTGATAAGTTCCCACTTATTAGGTACAACATAAGGATATATGGCTCGCTCCCTGGATGAAGGACTCAACTACAATTTGAACTTTGGACTTTATCTTACAAATGCAAATAATGTAACCTAATCTTATGTATCCTTAATATCCATATTAAGCAGGGGAAAAATGCTTCTGTAGGAGTGGGGAACCTGTGGTCTTCTAATTTCAAGATCTTTCTTATTTAAGCACCAAAGGAGGCAAGAAAAGCATCAGCTTTCTCTGTGGTAACCTTTTGATGAAAGGATTTGTTCTGTAAAATGTGGATTCAGTCAAAAGGCCACACTTAAAGACCAGGAGACTATAAGTTTCCTGAAGGCCATAGGTTCCCCACCCCTTTGAGTAGATGTCACATGCAGATTGCCTGCATTGACCAGGCTGGGTGGCTCCTGCTTGTAATCCCAGCACTCTGGAAGGCCAAGTCAGGAGGATCCTTTGAGCTTGGAAGTTAGAGACGAGCCAGAACAAGAGTGAGACCCTGTCTCTACTGAAAATAGAAAAATTAGCCCAGAGTTGTAACAGGGATCTATAGTCCCAGCTACTTAGGAGGCTGAGGCAAGAGAATCTCTTGAGCCCAAGAGTTTGAGGTTGCTGTGACCTATGACACCATAGCACTCTAGCTTGGGCAATAAAGTGAGACTCTGCCTTAAAAAAAAAAAAAAAAAAAAGATTGCCTGCATGGCCCTAATATACTAACCAAATAATATGGCTAATTTCATTCATTTCAAAATTTATAGTTCTAGAAGTTCATATATAAATCTTATGTGGACAAATTTTCCTAGTCCTATAACACAAAGATCAAACAAGATTCATAATCAGATTGCAAATTGAGTTAATATTTTTTCAAACCACCTTAAAATCTTTGTTATGCAAAATTACTTCTTGTTCCTAAACCACAAGTGCTAGAACATTCAGGAAAATGAGGAATATATTAAAATTTCTTAAAATTGATACTAGAACAGTTAATGGGAACTCTACAGCAAGATTCCATTATGTATTATGAACTGGGGATTATATGTAAAGCTATGTGGGGAACATAATTTGGTGTAAGAAATTTGTTTCTATTGCACTTGCTTTCTTTAAAAAAGTAATCTGTATTGTGAAAAGACGAATATTTTTAGTGTAACAATGCATAATATTGAGAACAAGAAATCTAATAAGTTATTCTCTAGAGGCAGAAGAATTCTAGAGATGAGCATAAGAGCTCTGGGCCAGGCTGTGTTAGAATTTCAGCCCACTAGTTATATTATATAGAACAAATCACTTATTCCATGTACCCAGCTTTCCTTGTGGGGATAATAATATTATTTGCCATATACAGTTACGAATACTATACATATAAAGTGCTTAGAGTGATTTCCAGCATAAAGTAAGTGCTCAATAATTGACTATTAACTAGTCGGTATGCAAATTTGGAATTTATCCAAAAGTATACTATTATACAGAAGAATGATCTTAAAATCTACTAAAGAATGTACAACTATAATTTGAGTTATGTATTTCAAATTATATTTTACTACATCAATGACTGGTCACCACTTACAAATCTAGAAAATTATGAAATAATAAATCAAAATTGCTTCTCTATAAAATGCCATATGGACCAAAATTCCTTTTTCCAAATTTAAAATTATTTGAAAATTTAGTCACACTTTAAATAGGCCAATACTTGAGAGCTGTTTATGTTCCTGGACTTTTTAAAAGATATTCTGTTTTCACTGAATTTTGAAATGGGATTGAATGAAAGATTTGTCTCTCCTTTTCCTCCTTTCTCCTTTCCATCTTGGAACAAAATTACATAGTTTGCATATCCTGTCCTGTTTTTTAAAATCATTAAAAAACAAAAATCCATTTGTAAAGTCTTGTGCACCATGGTTCTTTAACATTCTAAACCTGCTATGGTTGCTGGAATAGTTTATCATAAAAAGAAAAGACAAGGAAAAAAGGAGAAGAAAAATCCTGAGCTCACAAACGGGCTATTGTGAAGCTAGTGCTTAAAGAGGCACTGCTATTAGGTATATTTCATAATATGAAAAGACAGGCTGCTTTTGGCCCACTTGCCTGGTGGGATCTGCCCTGTCAGTGCCATTTATTTGCAATCCCTTGTGATTTCTGTGTCCCACAACCCTTTTGCATGAAAATGAACCTTAAAGGCAGTCAAAACACCTGCTTTCCTGACAAGACTGATTAATGCTTTGATTTATCCCTCTAGTGTGAGTTGGTCTGCTGCTACCAGGGCCTTGAGTCGGCATATAATTCATCAGACTTTGAAGGGACTTCCTTTCCCTGTCCCAGAGTTTCAGCTGTGGGTGGGTGTTTTTTGCATATCATAGAGAGTTTTATTAACTTCCATGAATACACAGTAAAGCTGGACACCAGAGTTTTTTTAAGGAATATTAGTTTAAGTATTTTTAGTTATTACATGAGTGTAAATGAAGGACACATTGGAAAGGCTTCCAGAATATTTAGGTCTGCATTTCTGAAGGGTCACACTTAGCCTTTGGAACCCAATAAAAAAAAATAGGTATTTTGTACCTTACTTCAAATACATTCCCTTTGTAGTCTTCCAAAGTTGTCAGTTGTCTTATTTTTATTTGTGTAATAAACAAGCAGATTTGAGAGTGGTGGTTAGATCATTGAAGCAACATGCAGTAGTCTCTCTTTTTTCTGGACACAGGAGATTGACAATCCCTTTCAGCCTATTGCTTTCTTAGAAAAGAGGATATAGCCACAACACCATTAACCTTGGGTAGAATATTGCTACTATAGGACATAATCATAGAATTCACTAAAATAAGCCAATCTGAAAAATTTAATGAGTATTATTGAGGTCAGAAGACATTATTTGGCAAGATACCTCTTCAAGAGGCAAATCTATTTTTTCTTTCCTAACTGAACTATTTAAATACATTTCTTTCAAGGAGGCTTGGGAAAAACGTATTTTTCCCCATTTAATTCCAAAACCTTTCAAGCCTTTTTTTAGGTATTTGGTACTTGAGTCTGTATTACTTCAACTTAAATAAGTTTGAAGGAGCCTTTCACAAATGCTCTACAAATCTAAGTGCTTTACTTTCTCTAAAGGATGAGCTTTCTGTATAACGGTGCAAAATGATACAGTCATTTGAAAGACAGCTACAGTGGAAGCCTATAAAAGAGAAAGGGAAACAGAATCCACTGGAAAAGGAAAGACAGCTGTAGAAGGAGATAAATGTTTTAAATCATGTTAAACAAGTGAATATCTAAATGACATTGTTCTAAATACAGTAATACAAAGTGGTCAGCTTCAACATAAAATTATTCGTTGATATTCTGTCCTGTTCCAGGAGCATACAAAAAACACATGAAATTATGATAAAACTGAGAATAAAACTTTAGCAATTTCCTGAAACTAAGTGGTAGACCAGGAGTGCTAAACCCGTCAAGCTCCAAAGCTAATTGTCTTTCCACCATGCCCCATAGCAGGAAGTAGTTTAGGAAGGGAGTAGGGGGTTTCTATATGTGCCTTTGGAGAAGTTCAGTAATTAAAGTTCAGAAATCGTTTATATTTTTTAGCATTTAGAAACTGCTAGTGGTTATAGCTTCAAAACCTTCTGCAGCTGGTCTTATTCCTGCAAATGAGTGTTTCTGCTGAGAATTTGGCTCTCCTCCAAGGACAGGCATAGATAAACCAAAGGCCTGTGTAAAGTCTTAGCTTCAAGTCAGTTCAAAGGCCTGAGGGGACATCCAATTTGTGCTGTATTTATGTTTCGTTAAAATGACCTGGTTTAAAGTACCCTGCAGCTTCCTAGCAGGATGAACTTTGAGAGAATTAACAAGAAAAACAAAAAAGCTTTTCTTCTTTTTCTTCCTTTCTTTCTATGAATCATCAGCAGATAAATAATACAGGTCTACCATAAAATCATAACTAAATGCAGAATATTTACGGAATTTATAAATCTCTACATCTAAAATCATAAAGAAATGTTTTGACTGGAAATAAAGTGGAGTTAGTCAAAATCTGGTGGCATTCACATAACCAAAGTGTTAGTGTTAGCAGATCAGTTGAGTTGAAAAAGCAAAATCAAGTTTCTGTGAGACTATGAAGCTATATGCACAGGTGCTATAAGAGTGAACTCAAACCCAGACCATCTAGATGTGATCCATATATCCCCTTACTATTTATAGGATTTTATCTCAGTTATTGAAACAGTTCACTCCTAAATATTCTGTTCTGCAATGAAGATTACAATAGGGCTATTTTAATTAGATAATTTTCATAGTTGTAAAGTGCCTGTCTCATAGGAAACACTCAACAAAAGTTAGCAATTATTACAAGTAAGAGTTAATATTTAGTGTTTAAGATATTTTAACCCCATTCTTAAAGATAAAGAGGTTAGGAGTCAAAGTTTGCGGATAACAAGACAGAAATTAAAAAGTTGCAGCTGACTCTTAACGTTTGTTCTTTCTAAGATCCCTTACCACCTCAGATAAGACTTAAATGAGGGCAGTTTACTGCTTTTTCATGAACATTTTTCCATGCTTATGAATATGCTTCACAATACCACTTGCCACCAACAAGCTGGTAAACAAAACTTACAGATTTGTTTATAACTAAATTAAATATTCAATATCATTGCTCGTAGAATGTGTCCCACAAAGTTCATATGTTGGAAACAGGATCTTCAAATTGGCAGTGTTGGGAGGTGGGGTCTAATGGGAGGTGTGTGTGTCATGGGGACTCTGTTTTCTTGGAGAGATTCATGCTGTTATTATGGAAATGGGTACATTACCACAGGAGTGGGTTCCTTATACAAGGATGAGTTTGGCCCACTCTTGCTTTCTCACCCTTTCTGTGCCCTTCCACCATGGCGAGGTGAGGATGAAAGCTCTAACCAGATACCTACCTCTAAATGTTGGAACTTTAGCTTCCAGAACCAAGAGCCAATACATTTCAATTCATTATTACATTTATACTACCTAGTCTTAGGTATCCCATTATAGCAGCTCAAAATGGACCAAAATAAATAAATGAATAAATACATAAATACTATAGTATCTTATACAGAAGAGCTAATATTCCTAGATCCAGAGCTTGAAAATCAGAAGACTTGGGTTTTGTTAATATTTATTTCTTTGCCTCTAGCTATTAGCCTTGAGGTGTAGTTTCTTCATAATTTATAAATTGTTAATATCAGTTTATTATGGACATGTAATGGAAATTGAAAGCTCACAAATCTTTTAAAAATCTAATAATATTTCATTCTCAATTCTGTAAAATTTATATTCATTGAAAAGGCAATGTATTTTTATTAAAGTGTATTTGGAAAACAAAGATATAAAACAAGAACAAAAAATTCACTGGTAATTCCACCGAAGAAAATCAAATTGATATTTTTGTGTATTCCTTCCAGTTGTTTCTAGAAATAAGTGCTTGTTTCTCTATGTAATTGTGTTGAATTAGGTGTTTTATTTCTATAAGGAAGATGATGCTGAAAATATCCAAACAATATTATTCTCAAAACTCTTTCCCCCATATTTGTTACATGTTTACACTCCAGGGAAGCAGGATAATCCTCATAAAGGTTTAATTGAAAGTAAATATGTGAAAGGTAATTTGGTTCACCCTTTGACTATTTAAGAAGACTTACTGAAATGGTTTTCATATTTAATGGTTCAGTACATCTTTTCATTCCATAATTACTTAGAGACCTTACTCTATAAAAGCAGTCTTTGATATGGCAGACTCAGAAACTATTTTATTAGTTCATGTCTTTCAAAAAAATCTTTCTTTCTAGGAAAAGAGACACCTAAAGCTCTATTTTATTCATTAGATATTTCAATACTTTTTCAAATTATTATTATTGAACTTAATGAAGGAACAAGTTCACAAGGCTACATACACAGTTACATTTTTCGTATCCTACTATAATGAAATTCATTATTGAACAATATCATTCACAAATTTGAAGTCATTACATAAATTATTGGGTTTAAGAAGACGATTTCTAACAATGCAAGGTGGGTTAGAAATTTGGCTTTGTCACTCTGTGACAATGGACACTGTTTGTGCCCCCAGTTTACTTCAGAGAATAGAGAAAGAGATGTTGCAGAAACATGAACTATACTAAATAAAAAATTATGATTCAGTAATTTTATAAAATATTAAAAGCTATAAAAGAAATTGAGGTGGACATGATAGTTCATGCCTATAATCCTACCACTTTTGGTGGCCAAGGTGGGAAGAATGGTTAAGTCCAGGAGTTGGAGACCAGCATGAGTAATAGAGGGACATCACATCTCCATGGAAAGGAAAGGAAAATAAAGGAAAGGAAAGGAAAGGGAAGGGAAGGGAAGGGAAGGGAAGGGAAGGGAAGGAAAAATCAGTGTTATCAGTGCATGCAAGTTGTGGAGATTTAAAAATTCTTTTTTTTTTTTTTTTTTTTAATGAGTACGCTAATCAGTGTAGCTGCTTGAAAAAGAGATTATTGTTTGGCTACAAACATCAACAGGGAGGGTAACAAAAAATACCAAGAAAATAAAACCATCTCTGTCTTCTAGAGCAGGAATCAATACATTTTTTTCTGTAAAGGGCCAGATATTAAATGTGATCTGCTTCTCAGGTCATATAATCTCCATTGCAACTACTCGACTCTAACTTGACTCTTTTGCAAAACAGTATTGCAAAAGCAACAAAAATGATGCACAAGTGAGTGGGTGCAGTTGTAATCCAATAAATTATTTATAAGAAATAGTGGTGAGTCTGGATTTAACGGTAGAGCTCTGATCCTACTCAGGATTAGAGTTATCTTTCTTTGATGGTAAACTCAACATGTTTAAAATCCAACTATGATATCAGCTCATAACCTTACAAGGCTACAGACTTATCTATCACACTGAATAACAGAGCCAAAAATAATTGAGTAACCCTAAAACCCTTGTATTTCTGCAAGCTTTTATATCTAATCCATCACTACTTGCTATTACTTATTTGAAGAGCTTTCCAATCACCCTAGACAAAGTTGCCATGCATCTCACCTGGAAAACATGTGAAACGACCTCCGCCTGCCTCAGAAGTCAGTTGTCCTCTTCATGATCTACTCTGTACTGTGTAGTCATAGTGGTTATTTCAAAACTGTCTCAGTTGCTCAGACTATTTCAATACCTTGCAATTACTCTCAGCAGGAAAACAGTATTTTCAACTTAGCGTGAGAATCTCTCCACAGACTTTAACTACCGCTCCAGCTTGGTTTTTGTCCTTATTTTTTGTCTCTGCTCAAGCCAAAGCAAAATTATTTAGCTTTCTTATGCTCACTCTACCCCTTCGTCGCAGGATCTGCTCCATCTGCTGGCTACCCTCTCCATTCCCCTCTTGGTAATGTCAATGTTTTCCTACAGTCAATTTCCTTAGTATAGCTGAGTCAGCATTTCCTTCCTTTTTTTGGTTACACTACAGAAGGTGACCAAAAAATGTATGCACATTTTAGGAAAGGAAAAACCACATTAAAGTTATAATACTCAATGTGTACACGTATATACCAATAACATTTGTTACCTTGTATATTGTATCTTGTATCCCTTGTAATTACAGAAGTCAAACATGACTTGAGTATTACAATTTAATAGTTTTTTTTTCCTTTCTTAAAATGTGTATACATTTTGGGGCACCCTCTGTATATTTCCATATGTATCTTTCTTCTTCAACAATTGCAAAGGGGCAATTTGGGGTTCATTTCAGAGTTGATTTGATATGGTTCTTTCTTTACAACCTTACTGAACGTACTGCAAAAGCAGAGGGGATGTTTGTGTTTGCTCACTGTTGGATTCCCAGAGCATAGCAGTCTATCTGACAAACAGGACACGCTCGCGAAATAGTTGGTGAAAAAAGTTAGTAAATGAAACAGCACACTATGCTTCTCAAAAATAATCTCTTAATTAAGAAATTCAAAAGTAAAGGATGTAGGAAAAAGAAGGATAAAAAAATGAAGAAATATATCTTTTATATGATGATTAACTACTGATGCAGGTACCAATTTTACTATCTTTTTTTAGTCATATAGTGGAATACTATGCTTCTATTATCTTTGGACACATAAGATGTTTTAAAATATGGCACTCAACAATTTTATTATTTATTAATAATTGAATTGATGTGTTGATGTTCCATTTCTAATTACAGTAGAACCTCTGTGAGTTAAAGACTCAAGGGACTATAACAAACTGGTCAACATACAGAACTGGACCTACTGTACTGATAGGTAGGTGTGGTGCTTGTCTGGTCTATGAAAAATTAGGTCAACTTACAGAGGTGTTCACTGTGGGAAGGTAGTCAATTATGGGGGTTCTACTATATATAGGTTCTACACTTACAATGTACACAAATATTAGCATACTTTTATACAAGGACAGATTTTAATATGCCTTTACTTATTAATTTCAGTGCTTTATAAATTAAAATTTGGAAAAGCTCTTAGGCATCACAAACTAGAAACTAACTTATAAGAATGTGTTACTGTGAGTTTGTTGTCTGTCAGCAACTTTTGGGAACATCAACAACAACAAAAGCACCAGTTTTTATAAGTTTTAAAAAGTTGAGAAGGAAAAAATATCATATGACCAAAACAGAACAACAAAAGAATGTAGTTTAGTAAATATTCAGTTCATGAAAAATTAGGTAGTTTACTGCCTGAGGCACTAAAATGTTTAACTGATTAAGTTCATTTATTCTGTTTTTTGGTTGTTTCATTTCTATATCAGCAATTTCTTCTTTACCATATGACATTATAAAAATTCTAGGACACTTTGACTAGACTGTTTATTGACCTCAATTTACAATCACCAAAATGTGGAAACAGCCTAAATAGCCACCAACCCAGGAATGGATTAACAAGCTGTGGTATATGTACACCATGGACTACTATTCAGCCATTAAAAAAAATGGAGACTTTACATCCTTCGTATTAACCTGGATGGAAGTGGAAGACATTATTCTTAGTACAACTAGTAAACAAGAATGGAGAAGCATGAATCCCATGTACTCAATTTTGATATGAGGACAGTTAATGACAATTAAGGTCACGGTGGGGATGGGGAAAGAGGAGAGCAGAGAAAGAAAGAAGGAGGGTGGGGTGGGGAAAGGAAGAGGAGGAGGGCTTGGTGTGTGGCACACCTTTTGGAGGCAAGACACGATTGCAAGAGAGACTTTACCTAACAAATGCAATCAGTATAACCTGGTTTATTGTACCCCCAATAAATCCCCAACAATAAAATAAAAGTCAAACTAGATTAAAGTATAAAGCTCATTACCTCATAGTGTTGTATATCTTTATTTGGTCATAAATTCTCATAACTATTTGTTTATAGCCAGATTACCAGTTATGAGAATATACTAAGTTATGGCAATGAAGTTTGCTGACTTGCCCATGTGTGCTTGCATTGCCAACACTGTACAAATAAGTGGGCAGTTTTCATGTCAATGTCACAGAGCCTTGTTTGTGTAAAAGTGTGGCAGTGTCTCGCTGAGTGGTGTTCATTATTGTGTTTTTGCTTATTTTTGTGTACCTTTGCAAGAATGTCAGAGCTTGAAATAGAGCAATGAACAAACATTAAATTTCTTTTTAAACTTGCAAAGTAGAAGTGAAATCAAGGGCATGCCCTTCCAAGAGTGTGAGAATCATACAATAAAGGAAACAGCAGTGAACAAATGGATTAAACATTTTTCTGAGGGGAGAGAAAGCACCAATGATGAAGAAAGGTCAGGGTGCCCCATAACAGGCGAAGAAGTGACGAAAACATTGAAAAAATTCATCAGATTGTGTGTGAAAATCATCAGCTGACTGTTAGACTAAGTGAACATCAACAGAAAGACAGGCAGAATCTTAATTGAAAATCTTGCCATGAGAAAGATGTGTGCAAGAACAGTTCCAAAGGAGCTCACTGATGAACAAAAGCAAAGAAGAATGGAAGTTTGCCAAGAACTTTTAGAAAGGCAAGACAATGTTTTGGGTTGTATTATCGCTGATGTTGAAACATGGGTATTCCAATAGGACCTTGAAACTAGCATCAAATGCACGATGCAAGTCAGCCAATTCTCTACAACCAAAAATGTTCCTTCCAGGGTAGCACCTGTAGCTCAAAGGAGTAGGGCGCTGGCTCCATATGCTGCAGGTGGTGGGTTCAAACCCAGCCCCCGCCAAAAACTGCAAAGAAAAAAAAGTTCCTTCCGTCCAAATCAATAGTCAAAATGATGGCACTAACCTTTTTTGATATCAGAGGGATTGTTCATTATTGATCTATACTCACTGGACAAACAGTAAACCAAGTTTACAATTTGGAAGTGCTGAAAAGTCTGTGTAAAAAGTTAGATGAAAATGACTTGAACTTGTCTTCAACAACTCACAGCTCTTGCATGATGACAACGCAGCAGCTCAGAAGGCACCAACCGTGAAGGAGTTCTTACAGAACACAAATAACTGCATTGGACCACCCTCCCTACTTACCTGATATGGACCCCACCAACTTTTTTCTTTACCCAAAGATAAAGGAAATATTTAAAGGAAGACATTTTGATGGCATTCAGGAAATAAAGGGTAATACAATGACAACTCTGATAGCCATTCTGGAAAGAGCTCTAAAATTGCTTTGAAGAGTTGACTGGGCATTGGTGTTGGTGCATAGCTTTCTAGGAGAGTACTTTGGAATTGCAATGAGACCTGTAGCACTTTTTCTAGGATGAATTCACGGACTTACTTAATTGTCAGACTTCACATATACTCTCCTATTGAAAATATGAGAAGTGTATTTCAGATACTCAGATATTTTTCAAAGAACATTTAAATTCACTTATAATGGTGAGGAATAATTTAGAGAATTAAAATAGACCAAAAATCTCATTTTTTAAAAAAAATGTACAAATAAGGAAAACAAAATTTGACTCAAAATATTTACAAATTTAAATAGTAACTTTTAGAGTGATAAAGTAATCTATATTCTTAATTCATGGATAGGGGACATGGGATGTCTTTTTAGAAAATAATACTGTTTGTAATACGGCAATAGAATAAAGTGAAAGTATTATAAAACACTTTATGAATTACATTTCTCAGAAGAAAAAAACATAAATAACAATTTGATTTCTACTTTATCCATTTGGTCACAGGACTACATTTCATATTCATGAACTATAACATAATCTGGGGACAATTTAAAAAATAAATGAGACAAATGTATTTTGGCCAGTTTAACAAATTTGTCCTAAAATTACAGTGGTATTCTTCAATTTTCTCATTTCACATACCGAAAGCGTTGAGTCACGTTTATAAGCAGTAAGTATCTAGTCACTCTTGAAAGTAATAACTTTAGAATAAAGAGGGACGGAGGGAGGGGGGTGGGGCCTTGGTGTGTGTCACACTTTATGGGGGCAAGACATGATTGCAAGAGGGACTTTACCTAACAATTGTAATCAGTGTAACCTGGCTTACTGTACCCTCAATGAATCCCCATCAATTAAAAAAAAAAAAAAAGACGTTAAAGTTGAAAATAAACCTGGCTGGCATTGCATGGAAAAAAAAATAATAATAATAATTGTCCGTCAAACACAGGAAAACACGAAAGTCTCAGTAGAAATTGATTTGCTTATATTTTGCACTTTTATGTCAAATGCCTTTTATTTATGTTATTTCTAGTAAGGGCAAACTTTTTTTTTTTTTTTTTGCAGTTTTGGCTGGGGCTGGGTTTGAACCCCGCCACCTCCAGCGTATGGGGCCAGTGCCCTACTCCTTTGAGGCACAGGTGACACCCAAGGGCAAACATTTTTAAAAAAGAATTCCCTTGTCAATTGCTCCAAATTTCAACGTTGATAATCAAGGATGAGTTGAACAAACAAACAAAATCAGATCAGAAGCAAAACCAAAACCTAAATCTCTAGAAATAATAAACATAAATTCATTTTCTATTATAATGAGTACTGTGCTTCTAAATTCAATGGTATTATCTATTTCCAACCTTACTTGACATTCAAGCTGTTCCATTCAAGCTGTTGAAGCCCTGCCCTTGGATTCTCTCATGCTGCCCAGCCTCGATTTTCTCAAAAAAAGGCAAAAATGCCTTGGTTTTTCACAAAAGTATGCATGGTCTTCAGATTTTGTTCGTGTTTGTGTATTTACTATATGACCCAAGACAGCTCTTACTCTTCCAATGCAGAAAAGAAAAAAGTTGGACATCCATTTCTATTGGGGAAAAACAATTAGTATTGTTAAGTGGTCTAAACAGCTCATCCTTACCTGACTTCCTCATCCTTACGCTTCTCCCTCTGAAATCATTTTATACAGCTCTTTTGCTTTAGGGGCAAAGAGGCATTTACTTGCCTTACTTGGATTCCATACTTCTTCCCTAATCAGGGTCTGTACACATGCAGCCCTCTCCCAGAAGGATGCCCGCACTGTCTGTTTAGTAATTCCTCACTTATCCTTCAGATCTCAGGATGATATAGCCCTTCCTCAGGGAAGAATTGTCTAACCTCTGAAGGATTAAAGGCCTTTCTCTCTTATTTTTCTTTCTTAATACTTTGAGTAGTCACTAATTATGCATTCATTTCCATGAGTATTTTGATTAGTCACTCTGTCTTTTTCAGTTGACTCACCTTTGTATCTCCAAAGCCCAATTGAAGGCTTGGTACAAAGTAGATATTTAATGCATATTGGCTGAATGAATGGATGAAATTACCAGTTTTATATTGCTAAATCTCAGAACAATCCTCTGGAAACAGAGGTGTTCCAATTATTTCATTTTACCCAAAGGAATCTGAAGCTGACAGGAATCAAATGTCTTGTCTACGATGAATTTGAACCTGAGAAGAAAACTTATGGCACAAATGGTATGGCTCTCTGCCTTCCAATATATTCAGGTTTTCTATAAAATGAATAAGAAAACCTGTTTTTATGTTGTACTGTTGTGCAGTGATTAAAGCCAAAGGATCTATAGCTAAACAGAGCTGGCTTTGCATTTGGTTGAAATAGTTACTTGCTCTGCAATTTCAGACAAGTCACTTGTTTCTTTAAAAATTAATTTCCTTATCAATAAT
Organism: Nycticebus coucang; assembly: GCF_027406575.1. NCBI lineage: Eukaryota > Metazoa > Chordata > Mammalia > Primates > Lorisidae > Nycticebus > Nycticebus coucang. Next base: position 63,326,759 of record NC_069780.1, on the reverse strand, counting down.
ATAGAGTTCATAATAATGGCAATCACATAATTGTAGCAATTAAGTGTCATAATAAATAAAAGGCATAGGGAAAGAAATTTACAAGCTCAACAATGATAGTCAATATCACTTTACCCAAGCACTCCTGGCTCAATTTTGAATAAGTGTCATTGATCATATAGTTTGAATTCTTTTACCTGAATAAATCACCATAGACCTCATTTTTTTTTTTGAGACAGAGGCTCATTCTGTGCCCTGGGTAGAATGATGTACTAATGGTGTCATATCTCACAGCAACCTCAAACTCTTGGGATTAAGTGATCCCCTTGCCTCACCTGCCAAGAAACAGGGACTATAAGCACCAAACACAATACCTGGCTAGTTTTTCTATTTTCAGTAAAGGAGAGGAGGGTGTATGTCTCACTTTTATTCAGGCTGGTCTCAAACTCCTGGGCTTAGGCAATCCACCTACCTCTCTCTCTCAGAGCGCTAGGATTACAGGTATGAGCCACTGCGCCCTTCCTCATCTTTTTTCCTGTACAGTGCAATTCTTACCTTAAAGTAAAATCAAACATATACAATTCAGCCACTTTAACTAGACACACTCAGAACCATGGGCAGTTTTCTGAGGAAGGTAGGATTATGCTGTTTGTGACATATTGTAAATCAGACAATTAGGCTGACTTTATTTTATGCATTGTGAAAACAGTATAATATTTTAAACAATCTATGTATAATAAGAAAACCTCTTCAGAATAAGTCCATTTATTCTGTCTTTCTAAACAAGTTCACATTTATATTTCATTCTCACATTATTGAAATCATAATGGGCATCTTATCAGTTCATGTTATTTTATAAATATATTCATTATCAAATTGCCTTCATAATTACAATTTGATGCCCACAGGATATTTATCAGAATATACATATAGTATATGCTGTGTATGCACAGAAATCTTTATTTCTCTGTTGTTAGACATTTAGGATACTGAATCTTTATTTCTCTGTTGTTAGACATTTAGGATATTTATAATGGTTTACAATTACAAATGATACTGCAATTACTATTTGTAAATAATAGTTTATTCTTCTGAATTATTTTCTTTAGATAAATTTTCCAATATTTACCACAGTTAGTTAGTGGTATACTTGTCATTATATGTTTGCTAGAAATTAGCTGTCTATATCTTAAGGAATTAAATAATAGTTCATACAAAACTCTAATGACTTAATGCATACATAAGTATAAAAATTTCAAGCTGCACATTCACAGAATATTCAGAGAGTATGAGTCATGAGTGAGACAGGCCCCTGGGCAGTATTTGTGGACCATGAAGGCAACACTGAACGATCCTCTCAAAAAGAAGTTCTTCATTGAATAAGAATAGCAAAAGCTGTACTTGGTAATTTCAAGTCCTTTTGAAATTACTAAATTTAGTGTCATCAAACTCAGTCAGCCAGAATGATGTACTAAAAGGCAAATAACTAATAAAGAATTATGAATTCAATACCAGTTACAGTATAATTTTTTAAAAGATCCATTTATTGATTAAGTCAATTGTGCCTTCCTAGAGTATGAATAGAACTTTGGTTTCTAATTCTAAGTTATGCAGTTAAATTGTGTATTTCATTCTAACTACTTAGACAATAGCTAGAATAAAATTCTCTCCAAGGTGTCAAGAAGTTCTTATCCTAAACCTTGGAACTGTCGCCAAGTTGCATGAGACAGTTTTCTCAAGCATAGCTGATAATCTTTGAGTTAGTAACATTAGAGCTTGCCCGTTTCACTTAGAAATTACAGCATACGATGTTATAACCTCCAGCAGAGCTTTGTTTTGGTTTAACTGAAAATCTTTATTAGCATTGCCTAAATTGTCACAGATTTACTGTTAGCTTTCATCAGACAAATGTATGTACATGGAATAAAACTCAGGATTTTTGGTCAAAGTGTTATATAAAAAGAAAAGTTTCTTTAGTAACACAAGATGTAAAATCTATTTTAGTAAAATGCACATTTTTTTCTTTAAAATGTATTTGAAAGAGGGATAGAAGGTTCTTTTTTATACAAGTCAAGGTTTAGTTATGGATTTTAAATCACTTTACCATGGTATATAATAAAACTGGGAAATGAAACGCAACTGGTTTGAATAAAGTATTTGCTTTCTTTGCATTCTTTAATATGTTACTTAATTTATGGGGAACATTTTAAATGTATAAAACATGTTCTTCAAATTGAAAAATTATTGATGTGCCTGTTTCAGATTCATCTACATTAACTGCATTCACACAGGGCATGCCCTGACCTGCTGCCTCCAGCAATGTTGCTAACAGCAATTTCATATTCATTGAATTTCTGTGTTTTCATGTAATTTTTGGAAAAATCAACTTGGCTAGACTAAGAGTTATTTCAAATTCTAAAAAAGATAATATGTTTCCCTTTTGCTCTTACTCTTGCTTGTATCACCGGTCTTCAACTTCCACCTCCAACCCCCACATAGGTGTACAGATGAGGAGTTTACGCTATCAGGTTGCCCCACCTTAAAGGAATCATCTGAAACCCTGAATGGGATATCCTGTGTGGCAACTTCTCCCAAATATTTATCTCTGTAGTTATACAGTCCACAAGTGTGATTTCTCTAGGCATGGACAAAGGTGGTGCCTGTGTTCATATTCATTCACAGATGTACTGTGGATGGAAGCGTTGAGATGACATGTCCTTGATTTCTTCTGACAAGCTGCAAAGGTGAAATCCTGCTTCTCATGATTCATACTCATTTGTGATTTTGAACAATATGTTGAAACAGGTTGAATTTTTTTTTTTAATTTTCTAATCTTACCATTAAGGCACAATACGTTTACTGCCTTATATAATTGAATGATCTGATAATAGAAAAATTGGAGTAACTAATTTTAGCAACAAATAAAAAGGTGTAAGTAGTAGACTGGACTCTAAAAGCAGTAACATAGTGCTTGATGGTGATATGGAAATCAAAGAGGTGCAGGGCAGGCTGTAGATCTGAGGGTACACCAACACAGGTTATTGTAATTTTTGGACTAAGTGTATGTCTTTGTTACTACTATGTTCTAAGCAAATTGTTGAAGAATTAGAATAAAAGTTTTCAATATAGAAAGAAGGAAAATAATGCAGTCCTCTGAGTTTCAACCATGTGCTTCATTACATTAACATTTGCATGTTTTATGCTTGATGGGAAAAAAGAAAGGACTTATATCATTACCTGGATTTTCATAGGAAAACTGGCGAAGAAGAATGTAACCATAGATGAACAATTAAGACAGCCAAAAGTAGATGTCAGATCATAAGAAACATCTTAAAGTTATGCATTTATTTCTTATTCCAGAGGACAGAAGCAGGACTTATTCAGTGTAATGACGTGGAAGTAACTTTTGATTTAATACGGGTACAGGTCCCAAATTACAAATATACTATTTATGGACTTAAGTACAATTCACACTTATAAACAGAGGCTATTACAGCAAATCCCCAAGTTACAAACATCTGACTAAACAAGTTGCACTTAAAAAAGGAGGCTACTATAGGTAATAGATAAACGTACCTGCTCCAACTGACATACAAATTCAACTTAAGAACAAATCTACAGATCTTATTTCATTCATAAACCAAGGAATGTCTATATTTCAGAAATTCAATGGAATGGGATGCCTTGGTAAGTGACGAGTTCCCAACCCCAGGTATCTTTGAGTCAAAGATCAATGATTACTAGAAATAAATGATGTTTTATAGGTGCTTGATATATTGGGTGAAAATCTGATTATAGTTCCCAGCACCTTCCCACGGAGACCAAGGGACCACCAAAATTATCTTGAAGCACAGATTATCTCTTCTGGCCTTGAAAGAATCTATTCAGAGCTCTAAGCTTTGAAGACCCTGAATTGTCTCAACATCCTAAACCTGTTGGATGTCATTGGCACTGAAGACTCTGTGTATTTAATAACTGTGTTACCAGTAGTAGTCACCTTTTTCAGCCAAATGAAGGAGCAGGAGACTGGAGCCAAATTTCTACAGATCCTGTCTGTAGAAAAAAGACAAAAAACAAATAGTTCACAGAGACCTGAAGTCCCACAACTTCCAGTTGGATACCACTGATAATGTTCAAATAGCTGACTTTGGCTTTGTCATGGTGTTTGATGACGACGGTAAGAAGCTGAACAGCTTTTGGCACCAGAAATGTTCTTGCACCATGAAATGATGGACTGGAGATTGACATGTGATGCTTCAAGGTTGTTCTCTAGCTACACCATAATGGCTGGCACACTACCATTTTTTGGAGAGACTTGGGAGGATGTTGAACACAATATCCCAAGCAGGAGGTATGAGATACCTCTTTTTTTCCCGAAAGAACTCGAAACATTTAGGTAAAAGTTCCTGACCCTTGACCGCAGGGAGAAGTCCAACCTCCTCCAGATTATGAAAGACAACCAGATAATTCTGGGTAAGAGAATTTGAGGCCATACACGGATCTTCCCACAAATAGGGCAAGTAGTCTGATGAGAATGAGAAGCAGGATGGTGGAGTTGGGCGGTAGAGGTGGGGCATGGGGAACTGATCACAGGGCACCAAGGAGAAGCCCTGAAATCTGCCATACAGCAGGGTGACAAGAGTCAACAAGAATGTACTGCACATTTCAAAATACCTGAGAGTCCACTTCAAATGTCTCCTTGCCTTTAGAATGGGAAATAAGAAGGCCCTGAGCTCCCAGGATCTAGACAACACCACATGGGAGGTGGGCTAGGTGCAGACTCACAGCTGCAGTGGAACCAGGCAAGAAGTGGCCATGGTCTGCGGAGGCCTCCTAGCCATGGGGGACTGAGCCGAAGCCCGAATCCCCCGGAGACAAGAGTCCTCTTTGCCCTCACCCAGGGCATCATCTGATCCTGGATGATGACCCTGGGCACTCGTCCTCTCCTTTCTCTTCCTGCCTTTTCTTCCATGGTTGTGTTGTGGAGGGAGTTCTTAGTAAATTCCTATTTCTTCCAAATCAGTACAAATAAAGCTCCAGAAAGCCAGATCCCAGATAGTTTGCTGTTTTGCATCTTCCCTGAACAGTTGAGACTGCGCACACTCTGGTTTAGGCAGCATGGAGCAATGCAGTACTTGGAGTTAATCAGAAAAACTCCGTGAAAAAGTGCCTTGAGGGAAGAGCCGTGGTAACAGCAGCACAGGGGGGTCTGAGCTGTGGGCAGGGCAGGAACACACATGCCCTGCCGCCTCCCTGCACTGTCACCGGGTTAAAGTTTCAGCAGGACCAACGGTCCTGTTAGCCTGTGTTATTTGAACTGAGTAGGATAACAAAGTGCTTTAAACCAGACTGGGTCAGGAGTCAGAAAAGTGGCCTGCCTGGGTCCCCAAAGCGTCTGAGGGGCCACTTGTCCTACTAAGTGTAGCATTTGTCCTTCCTGCTATGTTTTCTTCTTTCGTAGTAGCATGGAGGGATTCCTCTAGGGGGCCTTCAGTCAGCCAGAGGTTGAAGGGGCCTTCTTGGTGTTTGAGGGAGGAGGCATCCTGAGAGACCATACCTGAAGGAATGGAGAGGGTGGCAGGAAGAATGACTTTTGTAAGACAAATTCCAGCTTCCCCGGGCCCGGAATTTCCATGGTAGGCCTGGATCTGTGGGTTCAGACAACCATCAGGGAGCTTCCTGCGTAAGGAACCCTGGGAATGTCCAGGAAGGCCCTGGCTCTGTGCGACACCCGGCCACGTGGTGTGCACAGTGTAACATGCAGTGACCCTGCCCTCTAGTAATGGTGGCTGGGATGGTCCTGGACTTTGACCAGTGCCATGAGACTCTTCTGCACCCTGAGAGAGCAGGACCAGGGAAGAAAGAAGGAACTGTGGACAAGGTGGGAGTCTTGTGGGTCCTCTGTGTCTCCCAGTGTGGACTTTATGCTTTGCAGGCCGGTGAGCTCTCAGCCAGCGCTGCTGTCTTTACAATCCACCCCAGGCTCCCACCCTTTCATGGCAAGTCTCAATTCTTCACTTGGCTTTCAGGTCCCTCTGTGATCTGTCTTCCTGCTGACTTTTCAGCAGCCCCACTCTGCCCTTCATGCTACACACACAGAATCATCTGTTTGCCACAGATGACATCACACCCGCATGCCTTGGCATGTATGGTTTCTTCCCTGGGAAGCTCTTGTGCCAGCCACCAGCCAACCCCCTCTGGGCTCCCCAAGATGGATCAGACACAGTTGTCCACATTGTGAAGACCTCACTGCCCAGCAGAGAAGATAAGACAGGGATCTAAGTTGCTGTAGTACACTCACCTGCTCACAGGTACAGAGGACAGACTTGCACAGTGTCACACACCCTACCTGCTGCTAAAGGATCACAGGCAGCTTCTGAAGGATATGGGTCCGGCAGGACACCATTGCCTGGGTGTGACCACAAGAAATGGGCAGGAGGCATTCCAGGCAGGAGGAGGTCAGAGTGACAGGGGCATCTGGGGCAAAGGTGGGAGTTGGGCCAGTTCCCTTGTTGCTGGGACAACCCCTCATGGGTGCAATTTTCTCTGATTCTGCAAAATTAACCATCCCGACTTGGCTCTATGATCGGACATTCTGCTGATGAGACCATCTCTCTTCTGGGCTTCAGGCCTGGGATGGCTGCACCAGTGGCCAACTTTAATGTTCCTCGTTAGTCCAAGATCACGTTCATGGAGACTAACGGGTTGTAATCAGCTTTGTTAAGTTATATGATAATTTGACTTCCAGAGAACTTGTGCACAAAATTCTCTTCTGAGGCAATTTAGGGGTGGAACCTGGAGATTCACCTTCTGAGTAGGTTCCCCGGAAAGGGAATGTGGAATGTTGCTTCTCCAGAATCTGTCGGGGGTGTCAGCCCTCCAGTCCCACTGCAATTTCCTCTCAGATCCTCAGGCATTTCCAAGGACAGTCAAATAATGATGCTTTCATTTGCTCCTGAATAGTAGCAAATACTGTCTGTAAATACAGTATGGGGCCAAACAGGTTGTTGGGCAGGGCACCCCATTCCCTTTAGAACCTGCTGGGCCCTGCTATGGCTCTGGGAGTCCTGACTCTGCCCATCAGTCACTGGCTGTGTGCCTCAGCTCAGTCTTTTCACCTCTCTGTGCTTCCTTTCCCTCGTCTGAAAAATGCTGATAGCCACAGACATGACAGCCCGTGCAGAGTATTTTCTCAGTAAACATTAGTCGTCACTAGTCCTCCTTCACCTAGGCAAAGATCTACCAGTTACTGCATCTTTCTGGATCTTCCCTAGTGGCCTCTTAAAACATACTCTTACATAAGCTTTTTAATTATAAAAGGAATGCATGAGTGTTATGCAAAGTCTGAAGGGAGGCAGTACTGGGAGTGAATACTTACAAAGCGCTGCCTACAGACTGAATCAATTTTTACAACAATCCTAGCAGGAGGCACGCTTGTTATTCCCACTTTACAGGTGTGACAGCCAAGGCACAGAGAGGTTAAGTAATTTGCCTAAGGGAATAGAACTGGTAGACAGCAGAGCTGGACTTGCCCCAGATGGTCTGTTTTCTGAGTCCGTGTCCTTCACTACAGTGTTACCCTGCTGTCCAGGAGAGACAGAGAAACACCCCCAGTCTCCATCCCACAGTTGCTGTTCCCATTTCATGCTTTAACATTTTTCTTTTGGGACTGTACACACATAGTAGAAAGGTGTATAGGTGTGCACAGACGTATATATTAGGTTGCAGTCATTTTAATGTAAGTGGACAAATGGACAGTATACGTACATCTTCAGTTGTCTGTGCCTGAGCAGCAGCTTACCCGAAGCCTCGGGATCCTAAACAGACTCCTTAGAGTTCGCTGCTCCTCTGCATCTGGGTGGGGTGTCCCCACACTCCTGGGGATGAGCACTTGGGTCCACTCCACCTGGGCCTCTGAGCCACAGGGTAGCTAAGAAAGTCTGCATCCTTGCTTTTGGGGGGACACACTTGGGCGTTTCTGTTGGGTGTGTCCCTAGAAGTGAGACTGCCAGGGCCCTGCAAACAGGGGGGCGCACCCTGCACTGTAGTTATTATTGCCAAATCTTTCCAAAACTAGTTGCATCAATTTACACAGCTCCTAGCAGCTGCTCTGCCTGACCCCCGCTAATACTTACAGTTAATACTTCCTGCTGCCCATCTTCTCTGTAAGGACAGCCATTCTCCTCTGTGTGTAGGGGCGTTATTTTTTCTTTCTACACCATTTTATAAGAAAATGTTCAAACATACTGAAAAGTTGAAGCAATTATGCTGTGAACACCCACTGACCCATCACCTGGATGCTACAAACAGCACTTTGCTACGTTTCTCTCATTGCCTTGTCATACCTCTGCTCATCCATCAATTGATCTTATTTCTTACACATTTAAAAGTAAGTTGCAGACATCAGCACACTTCATTCTAAATGCTTGAGCATACAAACAATTATCTGTAGTTCAATATTTATTTACCATTCTTTTTTCCTCAGCTCAAATTTACACTCAGGACATGCACACATCCTAACAGGATCACTCCCCAAGCTCTGACAAACACATTCCCCTGTGAAAACCACACTCTGGGGGACCCCAAACCCTGCCTTCACCCCAGCCTTCCTCTTGCTCTTTTGTGGGTCTTGTACAAGTTAATGCTTTTCCTAAGCAGCCTTTCAGACACCCCAAAACTGCCTAGCCACATGTCTTCTGTACAGTTCTCCTGGGGACCATTATGAGGCCTTTCTGTCAGATGGTGTCCGGGAGTGGGCTGGCACTTGTGGCACCTGTGCCTGTTTGCCTGCAGTGTGCTTTATCGTGGTGCTGCCTGGCTGTTACTCCCTGTGTTGCTAGCACAGATGTGCCAAGAAGGGAGAGACCGTGTCTGTCTCTCTGTCTCCTGCTCTCTCTGTCACTCCCACTTACCAAGAACCTCCCAAAGGATGGCACTTAGTAGGCTGATTGATTGTTGAAAATCCATCAACAAAGCTGGTGATCAGAGAAAGAGTCAGGTCAGAGGAAGAGGAGAAATGTTCTCACCTTCCTGGGTGAGGGCCCAGCCAAGGAACTGGTAACTCTGTGGAGAGTGTCACTGTAGTACCCATAACCAAGGGGCTTTCGAGAGGTGTCAACCATAAGAACAAGGAAGTAATGGGATGCCTAAGTCCAAGGCCAGTAGGAAGAGGGTGGGAGACCCCAAATTCCCAGAAAGTGCTATAGGGGAAGGATAGGCCTGGGCAGGGCCACTGAGGGAGCCTGGTACAGCCCCTCCCTCACAGCCATAAGGGTAATCCTGCCATGTGTGCCACAGTCTTCGGAGAGGAGAGGAAGGAGGGAAGGGAAGGACAGAGCACTCAGAGATTGACAGAGAGAGAGAGAGAGAGAGAGAGAGAGAGAGAAAGATTTTAACCTGGGGACCAAACCTCTTTCCAGAGCTGAATGTTCCTGAAGACTTCTCTCCAGCAAGGATCTGAGAAGTGACGTGGGTGAGGAACAGCTCATATCCTGCAGCCAACTGACCTTTCCCATACAAGCTTTTTTCTCCACCCTAAATGGTTGACCTCACAGATGACACTGTAGATCTCACATGCTTGGTTTCTCCTGGATACAGTTTGCTCTGGGACCTTTCAGAGATCCTGGCCTCCCTCTGTGCAGCTTCAGATTGCAACAGCTCTGTACATAATCACAGCTACACCAGCATGTAAAGCCACTTGCCACTTGGAGCCACAGGTGATCCAACAAGCACCACTGCCAACCAAACTAATTAAACCCTGCCAGAATCATGCCACTGCCTTGCTCAAAACTCTCTTGTGGCTACTCATTGCCTAGACCCTAGCTCCAAATCCTCCAAAGCCCTCCATGATTCCATAGGTCCTGCCATTCCAGGTCCACCATGGACTTGCCTACTTTGGGGCACTTGCAAAGGCATCCCCACCCACCAGATGCTGCCTTGTTACTCCCAATGCCTGCCCCAAACTTATTCCTGTCCAATAACTCACCAGTTCTATGGCTTCCTTCACCTGCAAATCAGAGAGGAATCCTTATGCTGCCTGAACTGACTCTTCTGGGGGGCGCATCTTATGGGAGACTAATGCTCCATGGTCCATGTGATATACCCAGATCTTCACCCCATCCTTGCTGTAGGCTATGTGACCTTGGCAGTTTCACAAACTCAATTTCTTCATCAGACACATGGCCCAACAACAGCTCCTTCTCCTATGATGGTTGTCAGATCTAAATGAGGCCAGGGACGCAAAGTGTTTACCCTGTGCCTAGCAGGAGTCACACATGATAAACTTAATGTTGCTGTCCAGTCACTACCAATGTCATCACCCCACAGGAACTGACAAAAAGAAAAGATGGATTATCTTCTTGATTTCTTTTTCCAATAGTTAATTTGTAGTGTACATAAGTGCTATTGATTTTTGTATGTTAATTCTGTATCTTGCAACTTTACCAAAGTTATCTGTTAGTTCTAATAGATTTTTGGTATAGTTTAGCATTTTTCAATATATAAAATAAAGTCATCTGCAAAGAGACAGTTTTGTTTCCTTACTGTACACATGCCTTTTATTTCTTTTTTCTTGCTTAGTTGCTCTGGCTAGGACTTCTAGTACCATCTTGAATAGAAGTGGAAAGAGTGGACATCCTTGTCTTCTCCCTTAAAAGAGTTCCTGATGGTCTAAGCTGTAACTATGCAGAAAAACATCTGAGAAATTTGTAGTGGACTCCTTTGAGTCTTTCTTGAATATTAACATGTGCTTGCATAGTGTGAAAAGCATATTCATGCTTCCTGATTTTGAAGTTTACTACAAAGCTGCAATAATCAAAACAGTGTGGTATTGGCATAATAGTTTCATAAACAAATGGATTACAGCTGAGAGTAAACAAATAAAATTTACAAATCTATAGACAACTATAGTAATAAGGAAAATAATAAAATTTTAAAATGAGAGAAACTATTTAAAAATATAATAACTTAAAGAATATATACAGATTGCCAATATGCACATGAGAAGATGTGAAGAACCATTAACTATTAGAGAAAGGCTAAGTCAAGCCACAGTGAGGCATCACTTCAAAATCACTAGGATGGCTATAATCAAGATAATGGAAGATAACAAGTGGTGGAATGAATGTAGAAAAACTGGAGACCACATTCATTGCTGGAAGGAATGGAAAATGATGCAACCACTGTGGTGAACAGGTTAGAGGTCTTTCTAAAAATAAAGAATTACCAAATACTCAGAAATTCCATTCCTATGTATATATTCAAGAGAATAAACAGTTGTTCTAACAAAAAGCTTGAACACAAGTGTCCTTAACAACATTGTTTATAATAATCACAGAGTAGAGTAGAAATTGTCTAAATGTCTTCCTACTGGTGAATTGATAAATAAAATGTAGTATAAAATTAAATATAAAATATCTGATTGTGAATCAAAACTTTAGTTTATTATATCTGAAACAAGAAGCAGTACAATTAATGTACCTAAACTATAGACACAATTTTGCCATCGTAACAGTTGCTGGTTTATGCCAGCAGCAAATAAGCTTGCGGTGAGTGGTGATGAGATTACGAAAGGCATTTTCCATAGTTTGTTCAGAAATGAATTTTTTTCCTTGCAAGAAGTGGTCCAAATCCCAGAAGTGATAGTTGGAGTTTCCAAGTCCAGCTTCTGTAATTTGAGCAGCCTTACTTGCACAAAATATGATCAAGCATTGTCTTGTATAAGGATTGGCCTGTCTCTATTGAACTTTGTTGGCTATTTAATTGCAGGCATCCTCATCTTTTTGTTCATTTGGGTGAAGCAAACATCCACTGTAATTGATTGACCAAGTTCAGAAAGCTGTAGCAAATAATACCAGCACTGGACCATAAGGCACCATTAGCTTGTTTTGACGAACTTTCAGTTTTAGGCCATGTTATCACACTTCATCTTATAAACCAGCATGCTGAATACTTGTATTTGTCAAAAACAATCCATTTTTTAATCACCTATAACAATATAGTGTAGAAATGCCTCACTTTTATGTCATGACAAGAAAGGGAAGTTTTAAGATGATATCTGTACTGATGTTTGTTTAATTCATGTGGAGTCCATCCATCCAGCTTGTTTACTTTGCTGATTTGTTTCAGGTCTAATATTATTGGAATTGTAATGTCAAACCTTGCTGCCAATTCACACGTAGGATGAGATGGATTCATTTCCACTATAGCGTTCAGCTCATCGTTATCCCTCTTCGTCTCAGGTTGCCCACATGGCTCGTTTTCAAGATTAAAATCACCGGAACAGAACTTTTCAAAACCTCAATGTACATTCCTTAGCCACATCCTTCCCAAATACTTTGTTGGCATTTGAGCTGTCTGTGCTGCATTAGTTCCACGAGAGTACTCATTTTCGAAAATAACACTGATTTTTCACTTAGTGATAGTATCACAAAAAGTGTTCTAAAAAAGTTGATGGACCATCACAAGCCAAAACATGTGTTTGAAAGAATGTGCGTGTACCTTCACAAACAAAATAAAACAAGAAGTATCAAAGTGAAACGTCAGAGGTATCAATTGCCAAATTTAGTAATTAAGGAAATTAGACATTCCATACTTAATAATCTAATAGTACATCCATATATGGAATATTACTATACAGGCATAAAAAAGAATGAAGCCCTGATTATGGTATGATACAGACAATCCTTGAAAACATTATGCTTAGAGAAAGAAGCCAGATAAAGAAGGCCACATAAGTGTATAAATTCATTATGTATGACATATCCTGAATTAGGAAGTACAAAGAGTTAGGTAAAAGATGATTCATTTCCAAGGTGTAGGTGAAGTACTGAAGATTGACAGATTCTTGCATACTCCCAAACTCTATTTTATTTTCAGTGGGAAACAGGTGGGTGGATAACTAGTAATTAACCTACAATTTTAAAAGAGAAAAACATAAATATAAACTCACCCAATGAGTTTATTATCTATTTTAGATTATATAAAATAATTAAAGTATTTTTGTTTATTTTTGTCTGACATAGGATTAGAAAGGGTTAAGGGAAATGTTCTGGAATTAGTATGAATGGCTATACAAAATAGTCATTATACTGAAAATCACTAACTTATGCCTTTTTAAAAGTGAATTTAAAATTTGAATGATATCTCAATAGCAAGATGTAATGAGGTAAAATAAAGACATTTTTCAGACAAACGAAGCTGAGGATATTCAAAACCACCAGACCTTCATTAAAGGAAATTCTCAAGGAAGAAAGAAAATGATACCAGATGGAAATTTCAGGCTATAGAAAAATGGAAGAGAGCCAGAAATGGTAAATTATAAATACAGAAAAATGTAAATTATTTTGAAATTGTATATAATTAAGTAAATTATAAAATCCAATAGACTTAAAACAAAAATAACAATTACTTTGTGTTTAAAGCATATGTAGAATTTAAACGCATGACAATAATAGCACAAAAGGTAAAAAAAGGAAAATTTTTGTCTATAAAATTCATACACATCACACAAAATGGGCATTGTATTATTTGAAAGTAAAATACTTTAAAGATGTATTTTATAAATCCTAGAGCAATTGTTAAAAATACAATGCAAAGATAAACTGGTTGTATTAATGTGCGTTGCTCATAGCAGCTAAAAATTAATTCTAAAAAATATTCAAATTATTCAAAAGAAGGCAAGAAAAGTGAAGGAGCAGAAAAAACAACAACAACAAAAACTAAAGAAAAAATCAAGATGGGACATGTAAAAGATAAATAGTCAATTGTTAGATTGACACCCACTGTTATCAATGATTTCAATGCAATAGTTCAAACACTCCAATTAAAGAATAAGAGTCAGGAAAAAAGTTATTAATTGGAAAAAAGTAGGGTGTTTTATAATGATAAAGGCATGTGAGATGATACACAATTTCTACGTTATTTCACCTATTTCTTATAAATTCTAGTGTGTTTTATTAAAAAACAAAACATGGATATAAATTAAGTTTGAGATTCATCTACCCACATCGGATTTCATTATGACAAAAGACAAAACACATTTCATCATTTTCTTCTCCCTAGAAATCATTGTAAATACTGATTCAAGGTCAAAAATACATATATCAATAATGTAAAAAATAACATGAGAACAATATCTATTGATACAAATTTTATTTGAAAATGAAATCACATAAAATATACAGTTAAGACAAATTTAAAAAGTAGTTCTATAACATGTAATCGGTTGTCTTGTAATGATATATAATTCAAGAGTAAGGGAGCTCTAAGTACTTTTATTTTAAATATTTTAAGAATAGCTTTGCTTCAATGGTAAGGCATAGTTACGCAAGGAAATTCATATATTTAATAGTAGAAAGGTTTTGGACATTAACTGACAATTCTTTTCTTAAAATAAAGTAAATTGCAGAAAAGTTCCAATCCTTGTGAAATTATTCATGGAATTAGTAGAAAATAAAAGATTAACATACAGCTCTGTCTTATCAATAGTAGTGATAATGAAATTAATAACTAACATTTGATATGATGCTTAATACATGGCAGGTATTTTTCTAAGCACTTTACATGATCAGCACATTTATTATTCTAAAAGGCAAGAGAAATATTGTCCCAATATACAGATTAAATTGAGCACAGAGAGTTAAAGTAACACACTGAAGTTTACTTGGTTAGGGACATGGCAGCCTTAAGATTGTCATCTAAGGCAGCCTGGTCACACAGCCTGAGTTTTGAGTTATTGCACTATCGTGCCTCTCCAAATTGAGGTGTTTGGATCTATCCTTTAAAAAAATTATTCAGAAAATATTTGAAGATAGTTACAGGTAAAAGGGGGTTGGTTAAGGAATTTATCATGCGTGTTTCAGGTATCTCAGATGAGAACTGAAAGACATTTCAATCTTTTCTAGGCAATAACCCTGCGGAAATGGCTCTGCTAAACTCTTTGCGTTTGAAGACTATGTTGCAGAGGTACCAGTGCAGACCTCTGCAGCTTCTGAGGAGCCATCTTCTCAAGAGTAGCCCCTGGAAAGAAACTTCAAATGGAAACACTGAGTTGATTGTTCTGAGAGATCTCAGAGAAGCAAACAGAGGGCCTGGAGACCCAAGAAAGCAAACTTGGAGAAATTAGTCAGCAGGTACCTATATCACTGCAATGGGCTCAGATCATGGTTCGCATCACAAAGGGGGAAAAAGTGCCCTGCAAGCTCACAGAGTCTAGGCCTTTGAAGGGGTGGTCTGATGTCTCTCTCTCTTCAGACAGTGCAGTACGTGGAAAGAAGCGAGTGGAGAGACGCAGAGGGTGATGTAGCAGAAGGTTATGCAGAGGGCAAGGAAGGCTTGGCAAAGTCAGCAAGAGCTGCAGATCTTAGAGACTAGGTTAGAAGTCCTCTTTACAGTAGATGAAATAACAAACGCACAAAGAAAGGAGGGCCCTTTGGTTAGTTTTCCTGAACACACAGAAGATCCAAGAAGATGACATGTGGCCCACGGTGGAAAAAGAGAGCAAAACTAAGACTTAGAAACTGCAGGATGGCTTCTGAGAAATCAGTACTCTATGGAGTAAGCTATGTAAGCACTTAGTCTTTTGTTGTTTCAATTGTTCTGTTTTTTCCTGTCTTTACTCATTTGGATTTTGTTGTCTGTTTGTGTCTGAATAGTTTTTTTAGTTCACTTACATACTGTGTAGCAACAGAGAGATTCTTCATCACCTCGACTAAACCAACTGAACCTGGACTAGTCCCTGGGGTTGTAGGTAAGCGTTCGGCATTTGCTCTGTTAGCACACAGAGAGACTTAGATTACAGGTACACAAATTCAAATTGTGCTTTAGTACAGAGTATCTGTAGGCTTGGCCTTTAATACTGTTGCCAGAATGATTAATTATACTGTGAAGACTACAATATCGTAGGGTATTTCCAATCTCTATCTTATCCCCCTCCCCCTTTCTCATTTATATTCCCAGAAACTTGGCTTTGTGTAGAGATTCCTGAGACGATTTTGTTGTTGTTGTTTGGATTTTTTTATTTTCTGTTTAACTAAAGATCTATATTTATAGTATTTGTTCAGAGTGTGTATACATTTGAATCATCACTAAAAACTTGGTGGTTAGAGAGAGCAAGCGTTAGAGAATGAGTCAGTACAACACGCCCTTTTGTCTCACAAAAAATCTGCTTCTACATGACTCCTAAGTTTGTTGTTCAGAGACATCAGCAGCATGTTCAATTATGCATGTTTTCTAATTAAGCCCTGCTGGTTGTGCCTAAATGGGAACTTTATTTTGGAGAGAATGTGTTCTTAGTCTTTTCCACTATGACAATAATTTGTCAGGGGGTGATATAAATCTCTTTTAGATCTTTAGTAACCTATTCCTTTGGTTTAGAACTCGTACATAGCTATTATCTACCATGTTGAATTTCCTTGTTTGTTTCATGTCTTGTTTAGAGATGACAACAACATCTAATTTTTTTGTTGTTGTTAATAACCTTTCACTTACTGCCTATATTGGAAGTACTGGGAAATAACAGAGAGGAATTCACTTGCTGTGCAGTTATTTAGAAGTTGTGTGGTGCAGTGAAATTGCATTTCTTTCAAAGAGGAACAAAATGATTCAAACCTCCTATTGATATACTTGTGTCTTCTGTTTGGTTTCTGAACAGATGAAAAGAGTCTCGGACATAAAAATTGGCCAGCTTATATTACTTTTGGCAATATTCATCCTCTATCAAAATAATGATTAAATTTTAACATAAATATTTACCCATTACCTCTTCCCATTAAACTCCTCTAAGGTAAATCTTCCAAAAGCTTAATTAACATACTATTCCTCAAAACACTGAAATTTTGGTTATTTTAGCCACCTGCCTTCAAAATGAAAGTTACTGTATGCATTTTTAATAGTTTCATTCTTGCCTTTTCTTAACTTTTATGATGTTAGTACATTTACTTTTTCATGTATTTTGTCTAATGAATAGAAGTATAAAGTCATGTATTAAACCATGCATATCTACTTAAAGTACTTTCATAATTTGCATATGGTTCATTGATAAGATGGAAATGAATATGCTAGTCTGAACAATAAAACAGGGACTTTAAGAAAAAGTTCTAAATCATCTATTTTGGCTATTTCTATTCAGATTATATAGAGAAATTTTCACTTGGCTACTTTATGAGAAAATCTGATCAAAAATTAAATTTTCTTGCATAGATTTTTTTTAATTTTTGATAAAGAAAATATTTTTTTCTTATTTGCTGCTATAGAATTTGTCGAGGGGCAGCGCCTGTGGCTCAGTGAGCAGGGCACGGGCCCCATATACCGAGGGTGGCGGGTTCAAACCCAGCCCCGGCCAAACTGCAACAAAAATAGCCGGGCGTTGTGGCGGGCGCCTGTAGTCCCAGCTACTCGGGAGGCTAAGGCAGGAGAATCGCCTAAGCCCAGGAGTTGGAGGTTGCTGTGAGCTGTGTGAGGCCACGGCACTCTACTGAGGGCAATAAAGTGAAACTCTGTCTCTACCAAAAAAAAAAAAAAAAAGAATTTGTCGAGATAAAGATGGATATTGAAGAATGACAGCCCTTTATTAAAAACAAAACTGATAGATTTTTGATACATAAATGTGTTTTAAACTTGCCATATACTCAAATTTATATTTTTATTAATAAGTATAATATGAATAGAAGGAAATATGTTTAGAAATTACTTGGATTTACTTAAGCTTGGGAGTAAATTTAAGACAGTTTAGATAGTTTTTACATATTTTTCTAGAGAATTTAATATTGAATGCTCAAATAAATTATTTTACTTACTCTAAATGGAAACACAGTGTGAAAAACAATTTCAAGTTTTGGGCAGATCTTTATACATGACCTTAACTAGTTTAACATATGTTTTTTAAATGATCATGTATTAAATACCACTTATGAAGAAAGGATTTCAAACGATGTATATTCAGTTAAATAACAGTGAAATAACTGAATAAAATCAAATATGGGTCATATAGACTTCTAGTTGGAAATTAAGTAGTTTCAATTAAAAGACAGTATAGATGTTCTAACAACATACTTATACTCTAAAATAATGACCATTTTATTAAATTCTTCACATTAGTCCTTGGGTAGCACATAACACCACTTAAGAAAGAACTAACTCCCTAAATGCCTTTGGAGTAGAATCATGTGTAAATCGTATTAGAAATGATTTATTCATTAAGGACAGAGTGTTTTAGATGGTTCTAAAGTGAATGAAAGAAACACTTTACTATAGAAATAGTGTAATGTTGAGCAAAATTATCAGTCATCCTTTACTTTGAGTTGTATTATCTTGTGTATTTCCAAACTTTTTCCAAGGAAAATTAAGAATGATTCATATAGGGAAGTTGACAACAGTTATTCACCCCAATTTAGGATGTCTGTTGGTAATTAGAATGCAGAATTTAATTTAAACTTTGATTCTGTTTATGTTTATTTATCTTGTTACAGATGAAGGAATTTATAAAGCAGATTATCTGAATGCTCTTGACTTTTTCACAGAGATATTACTAAGGCTCTGGAACTTTTTTTGAAATGCACTGTTCTTGCGTTATCTGTTAAAGAGTACATGGAAGAGTTTTTTGGATGTTTTTGTCAAGGAATAGTTAGGCCCACGTTTTTACCTCCATTAATTTTCAAAGTATTAAAACATATTTAGTTTCCATGAAATATAACATAGACCAAAGATTGAAATAACTGTCTTCATTTATATCATATTTAAACTGTGTAATTTGAAAAGTAGATACTATTACCTCAATAATAGATGAGAAAATGAAGAAATAGTAATAGTCTGAGACACACACAGGTACAACATGAAATGTTTGGATGTCCCTAGTCCAGGTTCATTATATCTCATCCAACTCCCAAATCTATACAGCCCATCACCCCCACACTTAAAGAAGCCCAGTGACTAAAAGGTCATCGGAAGTTTCCTCTTCCCTAGAGGGAAAGCTCTAGAATCATATATATACCAGGTAATGTGTACTGCCATGAATATAATCTTGTTTATCTCCATCTATATGTTCTTTGCAACATGTAATTCAGTAGAGAGTTTGGTTAGACTTGGAGCACTCCAGGGCCCACCTATGAAATTTCTTCATTTTCAAAACTTGTTCCTCTACTGGTTTGTAAAGACTCACTCCTAGTTTTCTTTCCACCCTTCTATTGGTTCCATAATATTTCTTTCACAGACCTCTCTAACACTGTCTTTCCATTACAGTCATTTCTCAGACTGCCATTCTTAAACTCCCATTTCATTGTACATATTATTCGTGGGTTAGCTCATTAACTGCAAGGAGGTATTCAAAATGCCTGTTGCTAATTCAGACTTTTTCTCCTGCTCTCCAAACTCACATTCTAACTCTTTAGGCATCTCAAAATACTATGCCAAAACAAAAAGGTATTCATGTCCCCCAAACTTCCCTGTGCTTCTGATGACTGTGTGCTCACTGGGGCCTAGCCATAAATCTTAGAGATATCTTTGACTTCTTCTTCTTCCATTTATTAATTTATTTCAGGTAATTCATTACTCTAGTAAATAAGTATCGCAGAGCTTTGTATGTACCAACAGCTGTTCTCTGCACTGAGGATACATCAGTAACACCCCAGCACCTAGATTTAGGCTAGGTGATGGAATAGACATTAAACAAATAAATACAAGTTGCAAAACAAATGTCTGTTAAGTAAATAAACAAATTCAAGGAAGCAAACTGGGACCAACAACAGACGAAGGAGAAGTGGTAAAAAGTTTTACTCCTCAGTAAACCTGAAGTTTAGTGAGGGGAGAAGACAAGTGGCGATAGCAAATATAAAAATGATAATAATAATAATAATAAATTAAACAAAATCTTCTAAGGAAAATAAGAAAGTTCATATATTATTAGATGAATCGGGGGAATATTGAAAGATTCCTGCAATGGGTATTGCTTTAGTTGTGGTTGTAAGTACCATCATACAATGTTTCATAGGAAAAGAAATAGATATTCTAAAAGAAGTTGGTGAGTACAAGGCCATCTATACCAAGAAGACAAAGTCTCTATCTGTATAAGTCAGACACAGACAGGGCTTTTAGTAGCAGGCTCAGAATTGCGTGTTTTAATGCAGAAGTATGAGGCTTTGAGGGTTTGAAACAAGAGACTATCGTCAATGTTGATGTTTCTAAAAGATTCAACTGACAGTACATAAAGAGTTACTTTAGAAGAGTCTATGGATAAGAGGATCAGTTCAAATGCTTATCTCAGTATTCTGGTTCAGTAGATGACAAATGCTTTCTGTAAGAGAACAAATACTTTGGGCTCTGTGGGCCGTATGGTTTTTGTCACAATTACTCAAGTACTGTTGAAAAGTGAAAACAGCCATGGGCAGGGTGCAGGTGGAAGAGCATGGCTTTGTACAATAAAAGTTTACTTACAAAACAGGCGGTGGGCCTCAATTGGCTTGACCACGTGCTTGCAGTTTGGTAGAAAAGTTAAACTGGACTAACAGAAGTGAAAATGGAAAGAAGGGATATCTTTAAGAAAATCATAGAAGTAGAATAGATAACAGTGATTTCTTATTGCAGGTCAGTGGCAAAAGACAAAAAGGAGTTAAAAACATATTAGGATTTGAGACACAGCGAGTGGGAGGCTGAAGACACCATCTATATTAATAGCTATGGTAAGAATGAGTCTGTTTTGGAAGTGAAGATGTTTACCTGCTAAGGCAGAAGCCAAAAGGCAGAGGAAAACTGTGCAGTGTTAGGAGCAGTCTATTAAGCTTTGAATAATAGTAAAAACTCCAAAAGCCTGTGCCACTTGGCAAGGAGTTTTGATCAATGTGTCAACTTTTCAATGTTTACATTGTAAATAATGAAGAAGTAAGTATATGAGTTTCTGCTACCATTGTAGTTTTCATAATATGGTTTTATTAGCAATCTGTACTGAATGTTTGCTGTTTCATCCATCCTTCTGGGATATAAACCAAACTGTGCTATTATAAAGAGCAGTTGTTCTAGAAAATAGTAATCTCTTTTTTTGCTATAAATATGTCTACAATATTTGTTGCTTGACAAATGTGACTTTATTCTTTTTTCTTTAGACAAACTTTGGAAGCTTTTTATTTTGATTTCAACCAGTCAAACTGCTGAAATAAGATTATCTATAAACTACTTTTTCTGCATTTCTTTTCCTGGACAGGAAAACTTTACTATGCATTTCAATTAGAAACATACTTGTCAGGTGGGAGGAAGGTCTAAAGTGAGTCAGCAGTGGAATAAGACAGGATTCTTTTACCAAGTCTGCTTCCTAAAAAAACAATGATCTGAACATGAATTATTCAAAGCCACGCTGAAACCAGTCAGCAACACTGAAATAGTGCTCAATACACCTGAAACCTGTTAGGGAGAATAATTTTAATTTCTATTTCTTGAGTTCCTATAAAATGTTCTTGTTAAAATAAGAGCCAGGAAGAATTTCCTTAAAATTCCATTTCATTATTATGGTCTTGCAAACATTGCTATTATTATTCACTATTGAACGGAAAGGTTTACCATAGTTAAAAATGGTGCTTGGAGCAATAACGTCAAATACCTTGGATTCAGCTGCTCACGACTTTCTATAACCTTTCTATCTCTTATTTTCTCCATTACCATTCAATCCCATTATTAGTTACTTTTCCAAAACTCTGCTTGGACTTTAAAAACCAGACACATGCACTATGTCAAGAAGATTATTATTCTAGAATGTTTTCTTTCAATTATGAGTCAAAATGAATGGCTTCTTCAGAAAGATCTATTATATTTTAAACACTTTAATGGAACTGTTTTCTCTTTGGACTCTCTAAAGAAAAAATAGAAAACAGTTATTTGCTGTACATTTGAAAATCTGCTGGGTATTTGTAGCCATATTCCAAACTCCATTTAAATTATACCTACTTCTCTTTTGTTTTGCTTTATTATGTTAAATAAAATTGATTATCAAATTTGGAGTGATACATACCTTATTCTATTGTTCTCTAAATAGATCTGAGTATATATCATATATCATATTAACTACAGCAAGGAAATATTCAAATCTGAAATGAATTGAAATTTAAAATCTTTGTGCATTAGGGAAGAGAGAAGCTACTGCTAATGTCTTGTAGGGTTCTCATTTAAATGCCCTTTAATATAAAATGTATAAGGTATAAAAGTATCTTTTATGTTGTACTAAACTTAAATCATGTTTTAGGGTAACTGAAGATAGTCAACTTTAAGCTTTGAGTTATTTTTCACGATAATGATAATAAGATGTGGGTTTTTTTTTTTTTAAATCATAGCTGTGTACAATAATGCAGTCATGTAAGATGTGGGTTTTAATAGCCCCCAATTAGATTAAAATAAATCACTTAAAATAGTTTAAGTATAAAGAAATCTTTATAGCAATGATAATCACACGGGAGTATAAGTACCCTTCAGGGCTCAGGAAGACGTCTCAACTAGTAAATGGGCACATATTGTTTTAATGATATTAATTTCTAGATTTTTACCCTCCCCCATGTATCTTTTCATAGGGCTAAAATCATCACATAGGGTCTCTTTTCTTACGCTTCTTTTATAATTGCCCTCTTTTCACTTTATAAAAGAAAGATAAACCTCCTCTGAATTTTGTAGCAATAATTTTCATTTAATGCCTTGACTTGTCCCTTTGTCAATTCTAGTGAAATAGTGCGCTGTTCCTGAGGAAGAAAGCAGCAGATCATTCAAACTCCTAGCAAGGCAAAATGCATATACATCAGCTCTCCAGCTGTAATCAAATTATCCATGCATCCTAGAATTAGAATTCATAATTGAAATTATTCTCATGGGATTAATATTGACACACTTATTTTAATTGGGAAATGAAGTCAGGCTTTTTCTGACAGGAAGGATGCTTTATTGTTTTGCTTGACAGCAGGTCTAGCTTTGGAAATAAGAGTCTATGTCAGACATTTTTCAATTAACTGAATGAACCAAACATCAGCCCTATCCTACTATAGAAGCATTGTATCAATTAAATTAATGTTATTATAATTTTCCCAAACCTTTCTCAATGTGTCTGGATAAAAAATGGTATTTCTTGGTGAAAGTGAAATAGGCATTAATAATGGTTGCATTACATATCTGGGTAAATCCTTTTTTGGAGTAGTTAACAGAAATTGAAAAGAAACGATTCTAAAGAAACTTATTTCCAAGCATTTGCCCTTACTGAAATGAATGATGTCTTTTATAAAGGTGAATTAATTAACTGGTATTCTTAACCAGCATTTAGTAGCACCTAACCAATATGGTCTTGGCTTTTGGAGGGAATGAAGGAGTTTGAAAAAAATATCAGTGGAAAATTGACAATTTATCTGATTAATTCTATGACTGCAGACATCCTAGATGACTTAACTGAAATAAATACAAAACAACCTTTTAAAATAAACTGTATTGTTTTAGAAAAGCTTTATGTTCATTGAAAAATTGAGGGGAAAATGCAGAGTTTTTCTCATATGCCACTTATCCCTTTCTCCTACAAAGGATTTCTGCCCCATCCTCCATTAAAGTGGCATATTTGTTAAAACAGATGAACCTATGTCGCCATATCATTATTATCCAGAGTCTGTTGTTTTGGTTTCACTCTTGGTGTTATATTCTGTGGCTTTAGGCAAAAGTATACAACTATGTACTATTATAATATCATGTGAAGTGGTTTAAGTTCTCAAAGCCCTCTGTGCTCAGCCTGTTCGTCTTACCCTCCCTCCTTAACTCCCAGGAATCATTGTTCTTTTTAATGACTACGATGTTATGGCTTTTCCAAAATGTTGTAAGGTTGGGCTCATACAGGATGTAACCTTTTTAGATTGACGTTTTTATACTTAGTAATGTGCTTCTCATGGCTTGCTGATTTGTTTACTTTCATTGGTGAATCGCATTCTTTGTCTACATGCACCACCGTTTTTCATACATTCATTCACTGAGGGACAGCTCAGTTGCTGCCAGATTTTGACAATTATAAATAAAGCTGCTATAAACACATGTGTGCAGGTTTTTGTGTGAGCATGTTTTCAGTTTGTTTGTATAGATATCAAAGAGCTTGATTTCTGGGTCATATAGTAAAAATATGTTTAATTTTATAAGAAACAACCAACTGTCTCCCAAGGTAGCGTATCATTTTGTATTTCTACCAGCAATGAATGAAGAGTTCCTGTTGTTCCACATCCTCATTAGCATTTGATTTTTTTGGTGTTCTGTATCTTGGCTATTCTAATAACTTTGTAGTAGGTGGATCTTTTTTTTTTTTTTTAAAGCCATTATCCTAAGTAATGTACATTATTTAGGTACATTTAGAATTTATTTATTTATTTATTTATTTATTTATTTTTCTGTACTGGCAATTCACTGAGATTTCTTCCCTTATCTTCCGATCCAACTCATGCAAAAGTCTTATCTTAATTAATAATTCTGAAAAATCAAGAAGGTGATAATTTGTTCATTTTGACCAAATAACCATAAAGATATTTAAAGAGCAAAGTTAGTATTCTATTGTTTTTAGTACATAATAAGTTAAACTGAGCTCTTAGCAGAAATTTTATTGGAGTGTTTCTGTTGGAACTTCAACAATTTTGTTTTGTACAAAGCATGGTCTTTTTCTTGATTTGTTTAGATAAATCAAATATTGTAAGTAACTTTGCTAAAAACTAATTGGTTTGAAAGTGTTTTCCCAAGTACAAGATGCACACACAAGTTGAACACTAAGTGTCATGAATCACATAAAACAACTATTTCTTTTCCAGTTCTCTTTCAATATTTTTTTGAGCTTTTTCTTTTTTCTTTTTTTTTATTAAATCATAAACACATAGATCATGTACACATTAATGCCTTGTGGGGTACAATGTACTGATTTCATATAGAATTAGGAATGCTTACATAACACTGGTTAATATATACCTCATCTCATTTACTTAGTTATTGTGTTAAGACATTTAAGGGTGAATGGTGGGATCACGCCAATGGTGCATAATGCAAGGGCAGATGTCTGATCTATTAGTATAGATTATAAATGTCTTTCAATATTTTTAATGCATCATGGTGCAAATATGTTTGTTGTTGTTATGTTTTAACATTATTTTAATACTTCCTATTAACCCTTAGTAGGAAACAGAATTTAACTAAGATTCCACACCATCGACATATTTACACTGTTGTAATAAAATATAGTTGTTAAGTTTTAGGCTTTAAAGCCAGACTACCTTGGTTTAATTTTTGGCTCTGCCACTTACTAGCTTGGAGACCTCAGGTAATAAAGATAAGTTTCTTAACCTCTCCGTGCTCTACTTTTAAAAATAAGTAATGATACTTATTTTTGAGGGTTGTTAGACCTTAAGAATATAAGATATGTTTTATAAGAATTTCAAACACATATTGTGAGTTCAAAAAAGTTAATGATTTTTTTATCTTATTACTTCATGTTTATTTCAAGGGACACCAGTTTTTCATTCATGGAAACAAAAAGTAAGATAATTCAAAGAAATATTCCATAGATAATTGGACATTGATTGGGTTACTATAAAAGTTAGAGATGTAATTTCTAAATGAATGATTTGTAGAGTAGCAATGATTGATATTTGGTCCTTTGGGTTTTATTTAAGCACATAGAGAGCGCTCCTACTTTCTGCTAGGAAGATTTATCTTGTGGCTTTCTTTTGCCCCACTATTACTACTGAGAAAAAACAGAGGTATAGATAAAGTATCAGAAAAAAATCTGTTTGAAAGAATTTGAAAGCTGCTGAGATGACCAGGCCTAGAGAGGCCAAGATTCCAAACAGAAAGGACCGCAAAGCAAAAGTCATCACTGTACAAACCACTCTTCTTTTTAGGGGATTTGGCAATGTTTGCCTCTGTGTGAGAAGGGAAAAAAAAAAAATCAAGGGATGATAGGCAAGAAGCAGAGAACCTAGCAGAACAATTGGAAGTGCCAAGCTTCCTGTAGATAAAAATTTGAGTTCAGGGCTACCAAAGCAGACGATATTTGAGGTACAAAGTCCTAGAAAGAGGGCAAACACAGGGAAGTGAGCCCCAAATCATTGGTGTTTTCACTTTGTAAGAATTTGTTGAATTCTGATCCTGGCAAGAAAGATGCTAAGAAGCTCAGCAGACACTGCTCTATGGGGTTTTACACATTTGCAGATCAAGTATTCCATCAACCCCCAGTTCATGGGACTGGCTGAGTATCTGGTAGGCAATATAAAACCCTTACCCAGAGAGGACGGATCACCTGCCTTTCTAAGACAAGGGGTCCAATGTAGTTAACTTGACACTTAGTGGTGCACTGGTTTCCTTGAGAAATATGCCTCTTCCGGGGCTCTGCTTTAGTTTCTGTTAATGTCAGATAGGAAATTTAGAGGTGATAATAGCTAAATCAGCCTTGCTGCCTCAGAGAACACATTGTTGGGTCATGTGTACCCTCCGTTTCTGCCAACCTGTCCACAACATTCGTGTGCCTGCTCAGCTGGTTGTGGAAATTGTACACTGACAAAATCTGGTTAACCTCTACTGTCTAAGTTACGTTTTCTCTTCAGTTTTTTGGTAGCTTTTCCATGATAGTGGCATTCTGGTAGCATTAATATGAGATACAAAAATATTTCCACTTTTGTGCCCATTCCCATGATTCTACGCACTTGTGTCTATGCCAATCTTACAGGGTATTTGTTTCTTTGTTTGTTTGTTTCTTCCATCTGACTGGCCAGCTGATGAGGTCCCTGGAACCTCACAGGAATCTGCCTATAGTCTCACTCAGGACTACTTCTGCTTCCACAAAAAGTGTGATGGGTGCACCATTTGCAGATGTGCCCATAAGATTTTCTCTCTGCAATCTTTCAACTCTCCCCAAATGTAGGCGCTACGTAGTTGCCATGCACTCTGGCAAGGCTAACTTCTCCACTACCAGTGAAATATTAAGCACGTGGGTTACCACTTTTGCCAAGGATTACCTGTGCCCACATTTTACTTAGGATTGGATTTTTCCTTGCAGTAACTGAGCCAGTTCCAAAATCCATGTTTTTACTTCTTTCTTGAACTGCCGTTGGTACCAACTTTGTTCATGTCAACCTAGAAGATAGTAAGATGTGATTAGATCTAAAAGAGAATAATAGTGGTGAATGCTTGTGAAAGTTAAAGAGAGATAGGAGACTCTAGAGTAATGGAAAGAGCCTTCACAGTGTGACACCATTCTGACACTATAAAAGATGGAGTGGAGGGAAAGAGGTAATATGAGATAAGAAGAGCTTGTGTTGTAGAACTGCTTTAAGAAAGTTGATGGGAAGATCTTGAGGAATGGTTTAATATTAAGGGAGAGCCATATGTGGTAGAATGTTTCATCTTTGGTACCATGAAATGCTTATTGTCTTGCAGCCACATGGAGGAAGGATAGCCCCAGCTTGAGACCCATGGAACTCTAAAGGTGTGTTGTTTGGACCTTGTGAATCTTCCTGAAACATTTCATCCTGTAGAAGAGAGATCTGTGTGACTCACACTTGGGGACATACAATGAGACTTTATAATTCCCACAAAATCCAGTGCTTTAACCATTTGTTACTTTTTTTATAAGCTATTTTAAAAATACAAAGAAAAAAGAAAGAATGATGTTAAAATTTGGCTGGAAATTTTGTCAGGAAAGGAGAAAAAAAGGAGTGAAATAAAGTATAGAATTTTAAGATGGATAAAATGATAGACATAGTCTAAAGTATTCAAGTTTTGAAAGAAAAAGTTGTAACATGGAAAAATTAAGACTACATTGCTTATATCTATGTTTGTTGATTATACCATTTATTCTCAAAGGAAAATGATACGAAGTATAGGTAGTTATTTTACAGCATTGGAAATAGTAAGAAACATACTAGGTTTTTGGTTCTACGTAGCTATCTATACCCTGGTATCTGTGTTTTTAGTCTGTGAAACCTGCAATTTGAAACTTATGAAACCATCCTTGAAAAAGGCCTACAATGAAATGGGATAACTTGTTTTTTTTTCTTAGTAATAAGTTTGAGTTCTCTGTGGATTCTTGTTATTAGACCTTATTGGGTAAATGAGGTGAAGGCTATGTTGATTAGTAGGATGTAAGCACTCCAATTTGTACAAATAATCAACACATTGAATCCCATAATGGCATAAATGTATTCATGATCTATTTATAAATGATTTAATAAAAAAAAGAAAGAAAAAGAAAAAATGCTACATACCTCATTGCTATTTATCACTATTGTTACCTTCCCTTGGGAAGTTATGTGCTGATGCCAGAATCTAGTCCATTCTTCAAAGCAATTTCAGAACTATTTCTAGGAATGGATGTCAAAGCTTTTGTTGTATTATCCTTGATGTCCTGAATGTCATCAAAATGACTTCCTTTCAAAATGTCCTTTATCTTTGAGTAAAGAAGAATGTCTTTGGGGCCAGATCAGGGGAGTAGGGAGGGTTTGCCAATACAGTTATTTGTTAACTGGCTAAAAACTCCCTCACAGATGGTGCCATGTGAGCTGGTGCATTGTTTTGATGCAAGAGCCATGAGTTGTTGGCCACAATTTTGACAATTTTTTGCAATGCTTTCATCAGTTCTGCACATTACTGGCTGCCTTGACCTCTCTCATCAGTGACACTTTCTCTCCCCTGAGAAAAATGTTTAATTCATTTGTACACTGCCAGTTTTCTTCATGGAATTATCTCCCCCAATTCTTTTTTCTATTTTATTTTTATTATTAAATCATAGCTGTGTACATTAATGCGATCATGGGGCACCATACACTGGTTTTGTAGACCATTTGACATATTTTCATCACACTGGTTAACACAGCCTTCCTGGCATTTTCTTAGTTATTGTGTTAAGACATTTATATTCTACATTTACTAAGTTTCACATGTATCCTTGTAAGATGCACCGTAGGTGTGATCCCACCAATAACCCTCCCTCTGCCCATCCTCCCCCCCCTCCCTCTTCCCCCATTCTTAGGTTATAACTAGGTTATAGCTTTCATATGAAAGCCATAAATTAGTTTCATAGTAGGGATGAGTACATTGGATATGTTTTCTTCCACTCTTGAGATACTTTACTAAGAAGAATATGTTCCAGCTCAATCCATATAAACACGAAAGAGGTAAAGTCTCCATTTTTCTTTAAGGCTGCATAATATTCCATGGTGTACATATACCACAATTTATTAATCCATTCATGGATCAATGGGCACTTGGACTTTTTCCATGACTTAGCAATTATGAATTAGGCTGCAATAAACATTCTGGTACAAATATCTTTGTTATAGTGTGATTTTTGGCCTCCTGGGTATGTGCCAAAGAAGATGAAATATTTGGGAGTTTATCTAACAAAGGACAGGAAAGATCTCTATAAAGAGAACTATGAAACTCTAAGAAAAGAAATAGCTGAAAATGTTAACAAATGGAAAAACATACCATGCTCATGGCTGGGAAGAATCAACATTGTTAAAATGTCCATATTACCCAAAGCAATATACAATTTTAATGCAATGCCTATTAAAGCTCCACTGTCATACTTGAAAAAATAATACTTCATTTTATATGGAATCAGAAAAAAATGCGAATAGCCAAGACATTACTCATAAATAAAAACAAAGCAGGAGGAATCATGCTACCGGACCTCAGACTATACTATAAATCAATAGTGATCAAAACAGCATGGTACTGGCACAAAAACAGAGAGATGTCTGGAACAGAATAGAGAACCAAGAGATGAACCCAGCTACATATCGTTATTTGATCTTTGACAAGCCAATTAAAAACATTCGGTGGGGAAAAGATTCCCTATTTAACAAATGGTGCTGGGTGAACTGGCTGGCAACTTGTAGAAGACTGAAACTGGACCCACACCTCTCACCATTAACTAAGATAGAATCTCACTGGATTAAAGATTTAAACTTAAGACATCTCCTCAAATTTGGAATAACATGTATTTGATTTCACTTCCACTCTGCCAAGTTTAATAAGCAATTTACAAATATTTGTTGGATGTTCTAATTCAAATTCTGACATTCTCTGAACAGCCTACAAAACATCCAACAATATTGAATGCTACTCAGCAAGACACCACCACATGTCCACACAAACACAACTGTAAGATACTGATATACCAAGGTTATGATACTTTACCAAGCTATTTGTACATTGCTCCAAACGAAAGTGCACTGTGGCAAGTTCACAGACTTTGCATGTACCAAGAATTATGTCAGGAAAAGAGACACTTGGATGGCTCTTAATTGGGGGAAGAATGAAACTATCTGTAAAAATTAAGGAGACATGAATAAGTTATTGAATAGAAATAACAAAGAATTGTAAAGGTGAAGAAGAGATTGAGACTACTTTATATACAAAATTTGGAAGAAAATCTTGGATTTGTATGAAACTATAAGATATAAAGGAACTTTCCCACAATAAGCTAGAACATGGCACAGCCACTGAGTGCATATGATAGGATCATGAGAAGGAGGATTCAAAATATTATATTACATTCTTTTGCAGTAGTGACAGAATACCTTCCCTTCATGTATCCCCCAGTGTGTAATAATTACAAACATTGGACAAATGAAAGGCTGGCAGAACTAGAGTGGGCTCCTCACAGCAAACTCATGGCACAGGTTTCATGTCTTGAATTGCAATTTCAGAGGATCCCCTGTTACATCTGAGGTGGTAGCAGTAACAATGGCAGTGAGACCTCTGACAATAGCTACTCATAGAATTGTAATTATGGCAAAATCTCTATCAGAAAATGTTTGTTGAAGCCCAGGCTTTGAAAAACATCTCAGCTGGCCAAAACAGAGGGCAAAACTGGTAGCACTCACCTCTGTAAATTTCTGAGACTTCAATAGTTTTGTTATAGATTTTTCTCCCTTACCCCATGGTGGATAATTACACTTTCCTCTTAATTTGGAGGGTAATGAGGTGGAATTCCAACTGCAACAGAAATTGCAGCACCTTGGTGGATGGGTCAGTCCTGAACTGTGTGCAGCATGCTTGAACCATAAAATGTCAGGGTTGTGAACACTGAAATTGTATTTTGTATTCTTGGAATACTTAGGAAAGTGTTCATTGTAGTCTACTGGATGTCCTAGTGCTGTGCAGTGCAACATTTAGAGCATTACAACTTGGAGATGAATGTTAACATGGCCTGCTAATTCACAAGTGGGAAGACCTATGATGTAAGGCTAAACTACACTATATTATTTACCAAGGCTTCAAGGCTTTTAATCTTTCTAACTAATTTTATTAAAAAGTGTGATATCTGAGGAGAATTCCCAAATATCTTAACTGTGCATATCTATCCATCTATTTATCTATCTACCTTCTTTTCTCAAGAGACAAGGTCTTATTTTGTCACTCAGGTTAGAGTGCAGTGGAATGATCATAGCTCACTGTCATCTCAAATTCCTGCACTCGAGTGATTCTCCTACTTTGGCCTCCTGACTAGTATTTGGGACTACAGGCTTATACCACTATACCCCACACCATACTGACTGGGTTTTTGTTGTTGTTGTTTTGTTTTGTTTTAGAGACAGGGTCTTGCTATGTTGCCCAGGCTAGAGTTGAACTCCTGTCCTCAAGTTATCCTCCCACTTTAGCTTCCCAAACAAGTGCTCAAATTATAGGCATGAGACACTGTTTCTGGCCCATAACTACAAATACAACTGTAAGTGTATAACTGTAAATATTAACATTCCTATATAGCCTCTCAATTGAGTTTTGTTGGTCAACTATATACAAAAAAACATTTTTAAAACAATGTTATTATTTTTCATGCTCTATAGGTCTTAAGTATGGTGCAGAAGTATTTTATTTTTAATTCTATGTTACATATTTATTCTGGAGAGAAGAGATTAGCTAATGATATCATGGGGATGAAACTTGAAAGTCTCATCATTGAATGTCAGAACAAGGATGTCACTAGGAAAACCCCTAGTCAGAAATTAAGGGATACTAGTAGGTGAGCAAGGGCTCTCAAAGGGTGGTGGTGATCAGGAATGTGTTCGCATGCTGGTTAATTAAGGAAAAACCATCCCATTAAATTCAGAGAGTATATACCTATTACACCAGTGAATTATATAGTTAAGTCTACAGAGCAGAGGGCTGAATATAAAATTAAAGGCAATATCCAAAATGAAAACTTCATACAAAAAGAAAATTTACAGCTGGAGGGTAAATTAAGATGCAAGGAAACACTAAAACAAAAAATAGATACTATTTAATATGTTAAAAGTGCCAATGTTTAAAAGAATTCAAGACAGGAATGCATGTAAAATTGCAGATAAAATTGCAAGTCTCTTGGTAACCACAGAGCACTCATGGGAAGATGTATGTTCATTTCACAGGATTTCTGTATGTTGGGAGAAACACAATGTTTTTTCTTAATGACATGGTATGTGACTTATAATAGTATGAGAGCATCAATTGCATAAGTGCTTGATTATGCTAGCTTTATTAACTGTGATTCAATTCTAAAGACAAATATAAAATACAAAACATAGTTTCAAGATCAAAACTTCCTACGATTTCTAAACATTATGCGCATCTTGTTTTGTTTCTTGATTCTCAATTCAGTACAATCTTCTGTTAGTCATTAACATACTGATAGTGATTTTAATACATACAAACCTATAGTTAGTAATGGTATGTATTTAACACATATAAACTTATATTGTTAGTAATTAGGATATTTGAAATTTAAAATTTTAATGTGGGGAAAAAATAGAAATGCTGAATACAAACTGACCACAAGTATGGAAAGATAAGAATGAGTTAAAAATCAGCAAAAAATCATTTCAATTGATGTAATGTTTTTTAAAACCTAAAAACGAAATGATCATCTGAGCAGGATATTACTGTAAAACGTGTTTCCACATCTATTTTTTTATATGATGGAGAAAACTGAAAATTATGTTTCCATCAGAGTAATGTTTCAGTTCATTTGAAAGTCTTTTTATTTTTATAATGGGGAAACCAGACTGTTGTAAGGAAATGAGGGAGACACGCACATTCATTCAAAGAGATGGCACATTTCCAGCCATGGTTGTTCACTGATATTGTATTGTTTTGTTAAGGCATTTGTCCCCTCTACCACCCCTATTCGCATTCTGAGAATGTCATTCTGTTCCTCATTCAGTAAGAGCATCGCAATATACTTAAATTTAAAACTCAAATGGTTTTTATTGTTTGTCTGTCAAAAGCAAATGTGCTTTCCTGAGTTATCTAGCTATTTGTTTTTCTTTAACTTTTCTGGATAGTATCAAACTTTGAATGAATACAAATCAATGCTTTTATTACAGGATTTTTTAAAAAATCCATCTAGCGTCTTGAAACGGCTAAAGTTTTAACCAAGAGTTGTAAAATTTTTAAAAATAAAACTGCCTGCCAGACAGTTTCACACTTGTCTTTGCTTCACATACCCTGGCATGTGAAATAAAGTTTCCACTTTCTCAGAAGCCTAATGGTAATTCCACATTGCTCATTCCCTGGGGGGGTTCACAGCATTTGTATCAAATTACTACCTCTGTCTGAGTTCACGTTCGTTTAAAATCTTTCTCTACCTTCTGCTTTATTTATACTCCTCATTCTGTATTATTTCTCAAGAATGCAGTAGTTTTCAGGGAAAAGGATTTCTTCTTATGCTATTGCTTTACTAATTTTAAAATCTCTGGTCTAAAATTCTGTAAGTAAAATTGGTGGCTGAGGATTTGCAAAGACATATCAAGGTGAAAAATACTAATGTAGAACATTAGATCTAGATTAAAAATCTCTCCAACCTCAAAAGCATAATCTAATTTTAGTCTTCTATTTTTACAGGAACATTTCTATATATGAAAATATATAAACGAAAGGTAAACTAACTCTGGCGCTCTATTTACAGAATAAATGTAAAGTAAAAATATAAATTTAAAGATTTTACAATGCATTTACATGTGGGTTTTACATGTGAGAATGAGTGATTCTCTCTCAATGATCTTCCTATGATGATACACCACTGGAACACTTCAATACAAAATGTACCGTTTCCTGTACGTTCTGATCGTAGAGTTTATCATTAATAGCCAGCAATTATATCTAACCAAAGTTTATATATAACAACTGCAACTAGATTAAGTGAAAATGTATCTTAATACAAGCTTTTTGATGATGATAATGATGAAATTGTGAAAAAGTAACTTTATATTAAGTATTAACCTTATTTATATTTTAGCAAATCCAGATTTGTCCAGATAAAATGTTTAGGGCTGCTATCCCCAGTCTCTGGACCATGAACTTGTACTAGTCAGTGACCTGTTAGGAACCAGGCTGCATGGCAGGAGGTGAGCTGTGGGCAAGTGAGTGAAGCTTCTTCCTCCGGTATTTATAGTCAATCCCTGTCCCTCACGTCCCTGCCTGAGCTCTGCTTCTCCTGTAAATACACAGCAGCATTAGATTCTCATAGATTCCTGAATTCTACTGTAAACTGAGCATGCAAACGATCTGGGTTGTGCACTTCTTGTGAGAATCTAATGCTCAACCCACCCCATCCCTGGTCTGTGGAAAAATTGTCTCCCCTGAAACTGGTCCCTGGTGCCGTTTATTTGCAAGAGGATAGAACTGGAGAACATTATGTTAAGTGAAATAAGCCAATTACAGAAAGACAAATATCCTATGTTTTCACTCATATATGGTAGCTAAAATATTACAAACAATTGACCTCATGGAGACAGAGTAAAATGACAAAATTCTTTTTATAAAGATGAATTTTTCCGGAGGATTTATCTGATGGTGGACTGTATTGGCTTATTTGTGCACTCTTGCTTGCTTAGGTGGTCCTCCTGAGTCTATTCCTCTATCAGGAAAGGTTGTTGCCAAAGTGCACAAAATTTTTATAGCCTGCACTAAATCATCAAAATTGGTATTACTAACCCCAGTGTCAAAATTTCTCAGTTCTGGTAAGTAGCATTGCTTGAACTACTGAAATATGAATTAATATAAAGTACATTTTAACTTATTATTTCAAACATACTCCCTATGAGGTTTCTGGGTAATGCCACTAAGGAGGAGCTTTTTTTTCTTGTTTGTGTAGATGC
This sequence comes from Nycticebus coucang, assembly GCF_027406575.1. Lineage (NCBI taxonomy): Eukaryota > Metazoa > Chordata > Mammalia > Primates > Lorisidae > Nycticebus > Nycticebus coucang. The sequence goes on along the minus strand of NC_069780.1, from coordinate 63,291,672 downwards.
AATTATTGTTGTTGTATTACATGTAGTTACGAGTTTCAGCTGAGTTCCATCTGAACCATAAAAATGGGTTTTAATATAGTAAATACATTAACATGAGACATGTATAGTATAAACACAGTTGAATTTCTCATATTAATAGGGAAAATGTACCAAACAATGGCTAATGAAAATGCAATAGTAGAAATTGGTCTTTTTTTATTATATATTTATTTATTTATTTTAGTCATCAGAGAAATCAGCTTATTACTGTATTTACTTTACCATATATTACTGAATGTACTTCTATTTTTTTATTTTTTTAGTAAATCATAGCTGTGTACATTAATGCAATTATGGTGTACAATGTGCTGGTTTTATATACCATTTGAAATATTTTTATCAAACTGGTTAACATGGCCTTCACTGCATTTTCGTAGTTCTTGTGTTAAGACATTTATACTCTACACTTAGTAAATTTCACATGTACCCTTGTAAGATGCACTGTAGGTGTGATCCCAGCAATTACCCTCCCTCCACTCATCCTCCCCTCTTCCCTTCCCTCTCTCTCCTCTTTCCCCTTCTTGGGCTATAGTTGGGTTATAGCTTTCATAAGAAAGCTATAAATTGGTTTCATAGTAGGGCTGAGTACATTGGATACTTTTTCTTCCATTCTTGAGATACTTTTCTAAGAAGAATATGTTCCAAAAGATGGAGCTGGTCTAAGGTTTGTTAAAAGAAAGTCTCTACCTGAGACCTTTGGGGATTGAACTTCGAGCATTCCCCTGTCCACTTATAATTGGATCTTTCCTGTCTGGGAAACATTAGCTGATCACAGAATCAAGCTGAGTTATTTTCTATATGTAGCAAAATCTCTCTGCCCAGTTTAAAGAAAAGCAAAGGAGTAGGCCTGTTGATGAATAGTAAGGTTACCTCCAAATAACTAAACATAATGAAGTCAAATGCCTTATTTTCTCAGTAGGGAAAGATTAGAAAAAGAGAATTCCTCTACTACATGCAGCCTTGGGGGCTATTATACACACCAAAGCTTTCTGAAATACACCATCTGTGCCATAGTGAAAGTATACATTTTTAGGGCTCACATAAGCTACTGAGTACCATTTAAGCTACTAGAATTAGGAAACAGGTATTACAGTACCAATTCATATCTGATTTTTGAAGCAAAAGTTACTCTTATGTTGATTGCCCCAACTACTCCATTGTATACAATTTTTTATGTTGTTTAGAGAACATTAAACTACTTCTACCTTACTAAATTTTATGAGATTGGATTTTATAAGATCTGATACTTACATTGCTATATTCTACACTTGGCTCAAAGAAGAATACTTCATAACAACACATATGCATTAAAAACACTCACCATACACTGAATTTTTTTTTAAATTCATCAATTTCTTTTCAATTACCCAACATGCATCCTCTAATAGCACCTGTGAATTTAATTTAAAGAGATGAGAGAATCAAACCTGAAAACGTAATCTTCACTGACAGCTTAACAGTATTTATACTGATGAGAATCTTCTCATGTGAGATTTACCTTTGGTCTCAACATGAAAGAATAAAGAAAAAAGAATATATAAATATATTTTGATATTATATCCTTGCTACAAAATATAGAAGGAAAGAATAGACTGTTAAAATTTTAGCAGAGACGTTTCCCATCATTATCATGAAGAAAAGAACAATGGTTCCCTATAACAGTAGAATCTATGTATAATTTAATATAATTATAAAGGAATTCTTAATTCTACTCTAAGATCAGACTGAAGGGTATTTTTGCTACAGAATAGAATGCTGTGTACAAGTAGTATATGCCTGGGAGAAAAATGATTGCTCATGAGCTCCAACCACTATGGAACATTGAGTCAAATATAACTTTGTACACATCACATGACCCTGTAGTATACACACTGCACAATATATACCTTTTATCATATGCCTTTGTGTCTTTATCTACAAATTGTAAGGTGTTTCCCTACATTTTTTGTTGAGTAAACTTACATAAAAGTCATTTGAGTGTGTGGCTTTTACAAAAATATTTAACCGTTAGAACATAATTTGAATTTGAAAACCAAACAAAAGAAATTTCTTTCTTTCATTTAAAGAGACATTTATTACCTAAAACTAGAGGATTATATGAAAGTCCCCATTTGCTTCTTCTTTTGGTCCTCAGAATGCTCACAGACAAATTAATCCTCACAAAAAGGAGATAAAGGAGTCTTCCTGAGCCTCTGGCCAGCCCATGGGCCATAAGTTGCACCAATGCACAGATAATTTCCACTCTCTTTCTAGTGCCATAATCATATAAATTAGTGAAAAATTAGGGATCATTAATTTGATAGAAACCAAAATATGTAACAGCAAAAAGAAAAAGGAAATAGGAGAAACTGACACAATTTGTTAACAAAAAGTTTAAATACTTTATTATTAATGTACTCAGAGAAATATTGTAGGCCATGAAAAAAAATGAGTTGCTGTGAGAGCTCAAAGGAACTCTTAAAAAAAAAAAAAGATAAGTATGAGTATGTGTGTGTGTATTCAGAAATGTCTTTAAAGTATACATTTGAAAGGTTGGACAAAATTGATGAAATGTCCTAGAACAGTGGTTCTCAACCTTCCTAATTCCTCCTAATGCTGTGACCCTTTAATACAGTTCCTCTTGTTGTGGTGACCCCCAACCATACAATCATTTTTGTTGCTGCTTCATATGTAATTTTGCTACTGTTATGAATTGTAATGTAAACGTCGGATATGCAGAATGTATTTTCATTGTTACAAAGGAGTTGCGACCCACTGGTTGAGAACTGCTGGCCTAGAAAGTTGGAAAATAGAAAAAGCCATGCGAAAGACTTGATTTATGTTAAGAAAATCAGAAGAAAAGTATTCCATCACTTAAAATAATATTTCTGAAAATGCAAGATAGAGCAAAAGTGAGGTTTTGAATATCTAGAAATTGTTAAAGAAAATTTCCCAGAATAGTGGAAGTTTCCTAAGTGCGAAACGCCACCTAGTATCTGATACCTTTGTTCCTGAGTACATCATACTGAAATCCTAGAAGACTGTAGTCTAACAAAGAGAGCATTCTACAGGTGCTGAGGGAGGGAGGAGACATAAGTTACCTAAGAAAGATCAGCAATCACAATCACAAGATCAGTGATACAAGCAACCAGTAGAAAACAAAGAAAAACAAAACAAACAAGCAAACAAGAGACACTTCAATTCCCAAGTGAATTTGTTTCAAAATAAAATTATAAATTTAATAAGCTATCCATCAAATATAAAGGCAGAAAAAAACATTTTTTCCAAATATACATACTCTGAAAAATTATCTCCATTACCTCTTTGCTCAGTAAGTTACTGAGGTGCTGGCTAATTTTTTGAGTAAACTTAACTGGGTCAGACATGCCCAGATATGTGGCTTTCTGAGAAAGTCTGTCAGGGTGGTTCCAGATGAAATTAGCATTTGAATCATTGGACTCAGTGAAGCAGATGGCCCCTTCCAGTGTGGGTAGTCATTATCCAGTCCACTGAGGGCCTGAATAAGATGAATGTGGAAGAGAAAGCACGTGTTCCTTTACATGCCTGATTTAGTTGTGATGTCACTCTTCTCTTTCCCTCAGACTAAGGTACACACCATTGGTTCCCTTGATTCTCAGGTCTTTAGAGTTGGACTGACTTACACTCCTGGCCTTTTGGGACCTTCAGCTTGCAGATGGATGCCGGTCAGGGGCCCCCTCAGCTCCCACTATCACATGAACAAATGCCTTATAGCAAATCTCTTTTTATTTTCATCTATACATTCTGGCACCCACATAGTGCACACACACACACCCCCATACACATATATACATATATCTTATTAATTGTTTTTCTACAGAACCCTACTATGCCATTACAATGAAAAGAAGAAAAGAAACCTATGTGTACTACAAGGAAGATTCAGTACACGGAGGGGGAAGGCAATCTCCAGGACGAGGAAGAGTTCCCTCATAGGACAACCAAGTTGCAAACATCAGGAAGAGTCAGCCCAGACTGGAGACATTTAGTAAAGTGGAGTAAAGATTTCTCTGAGATACTAAGTCAAAAACATCTGATATGTTCAACTGTGCTACTGGGAGATTGATACTAACAACAGAGATTTTGGAGAAAAGTAATGGTAAGTTCCCAGATAGCCAAGCAAGTGATGAGAAGAAAATTGTTTTGAAACAATGTTCTGCCAGCAGGGCAGCACTATACTTATATATGCTAAGGGAAAAGTATGACTAGCCTCAGGCCTTTCCATAGTTATAATAAAAACTTAAATAGCAATTAAACTAATAAATTATGTTTTAAGTACATTTTGGGAATTAGGTGAGAAGTGTGAACGGTGTGAGTATATATGTTAATGCACACACAATCAATGGTTTGAAACACAAGAAACAAATGAGAATTTGGTGTTAGTTTTCTTAGCAGTAGTCCAGTAGATACTGCCTTTAAAAATACAAGAGTGGCAATGCAAATATTTTATTTATGGATAGGAAGATAAATGCCTTAAAAAAGATCTAAAAGAATACAATGAGGGCATGTGACTGCTATTGCTCTTACCAAGTTTCACAGATCCGTTTGGTTGTGGAAACTGTGTTAAAAGGTTAAATGTAAATATTAAAAAAAAAATAATGGGTATGGTTCAATATTGGGTATTCCCAAATAATAATTAAGTTGTAGATAAGGTGTTGCCCTTTTTGAAACATTCTTATTTTTAAACAAATAATTGAACTTTGTAGGAAATCTTTTGGCAACTACTTTTAAAGAATCCATATGCAATTATATTTTTAAATTAGCTATGTTCCTGTCATGTTTGACAACATTTAAAAGCACTTTGAAAGCCTTGGCAATTAAGCTAACTCCTTTTTTAGATAACAGAATTATAGATTAGAAAGATTTGAAGGAAATGGAGATTATATAGCCAACCCCCTCATTTAGGTGGAGACAATTAGAATCAAATAAATTGATGTTGAAAATGAGGCTATTTTCAATTAATTATTATAAGAATATATCAACAGAGATAAATAGAATGGGTCATGGTACAGAAGGTATGAAATCAGACTGATCTGGTTTTACTTTGTTTCTGTATCATACCAGCTAGTGATATCTGACAAATTACTTAAACTCTCCCAGACTTTGTTTCCTCGGTTTAGAGAGGGGAGATGACAATTTACTAGATTAAATGTGTTACGTATTTTAAATATATCTCTAGCATAGAATGCTAAAAACATAATAGTATTATTGCAGTAGGGTTAAATGTATACATCTAAGCTACATGCTATGGGTAAATTTTTGGAGAGAAGTTCATTTTAATCTGGATGACTGTGTGACTATGTAATTTATCACATAAAGTAGACATTCTTTAGAAAGAAAGAGGGTATTATTAAAAATAATGCCAGAAACAAAGGTTAAATCAGGACTATTTCAGGAAAACTGGAATATAAGATCTTTGCTTTACGATGTAGTAGAATTTACACATAAAGTGTGCAAGGGAACATCTGGTGGGCAAAAGAGAAGCCATCTGAGTAGTATGTGAGAAACAGCAACTGAAAAAAGTTGGCAGGCTCATTACAAAAGATTTCACCAGGAGTAACCTTGAAAAATACTCCAGTGGACAGGAAAGCTCTTGAAAGTCAGGTGATTTAGACATTTGAGAGATACATTGGAACAAAGTCTATAAAGGCAGCAAAGTTGGCTGATTACTGTCAAGTTGTCTTGATAACCTGCAGAGGGATAATGACTAGCTGAAGACCAGCAAATTAACGGCTAGAAGTAAGACTCAGAGTGGCCTTTTGGTAACTTAAAAGAGGACTTTCATCTCTTGCAATGGGAGAACAATGGAGTGTTGAACAGAAAGTTGCAGAGCTCTAGAGACATCTTAATGCTCTGACAAAGAAGATCTGTTATGGAAGCAGGGTCTTAGATGGAATTTGAAACCCTAAGATACAAGATGGAAATATTTGTATTTTGCCCCAGGGATGTTATCTTTACGTAACTCTCCTGAGCCCTCAGAACTTTAAATAGGGCTCACCTTTCTCTTGTAAAAATTGACTTATCGTATATTTTAAAGACAATGAAGTTTTTTCCTTCCAGGAAAACAACTTCCTAAAAACCAAGTTCCCCAGCTTCCCTTCTGAGTACTAGGTCAGTAGCTAGGTGGTAGGAGAGGAAAGAGATTTCACACACAAGGAGCTGTCACGTATGTGAGCTTGGTGAATACCCCTGAGATTGGAATTTAAAATCCATAGAATCAAATATTAGAACAATAAGAAGAATTCTTTCACTTTGGGACACAGGATTGAGTACGCTGTACGGGGGGATGGAGTACATTTACTGTTGGGGTGGCTTTCAGAAACCCAGTAAAAGCAACCAGCAGAGCTGAGCGATATTAAAATGATTGAATTTCTTTGACAGAGGAGAGCAAGGACTAACGTGGCTGTGAGAGGTGGACGTGTTACCATGGATATATTATATGAAGTCATAAAGCCACGAGGAGACCATGCTGGGCATGAGGGCCCAGAGGGCACTACAAGGAATGAGCTGTTGAGAGGAGCACCCGCACCACAACCAAGTTCACTTCTTCTGCAGACTAATATTAGGAGACGTAGCTGGTCACAGAGCTGAGTTCTTTAATGTCCATGGGGACAACAGGGCCCTGAAATAACAGAGGTCAGGCGGCGTTACTTAACCACAAAATAGGCCATGAAAATACAGTTACCAAAAGCAGAGTGGGTGGGCTGAACAAAAGGAATGCCTCACAAGGAACTGCAGAAATGATTCACAGAACACGGTATTCTGAGGAACAAACTAGACCGGCAGCCAGAGCGGGGCGTTACTTAATATCCGTCACACATTCACTCGACTACTCTGGGGGAAATGATACTTGCACGTTTGGAGGATTGTATTATTGCCCCCCGGAATCCGAACACCCCATAACTCCAACAACTTGGAATCTGAATGAAAAGTTTGAGCAAACTTTGCCTGAAATCCAAATGCTGCTTTAGAATCCGAGCCCCAGCACAGTGTCCGTGTGTGTTTGTGCTTGTGGTTCAGTTCATTGTTGGAAGCCGTAGGAAAAGCATCTCGTGTGATTTTTGCAGCTAATTTTATGCTTTTGTGCGTGTGTGTGTGTGTGTGTGTGGTGTAACAACTGAGTGTATTTGCCCTGGATTCTAAAAAGTGTAGCGAGGAAAGTAAGAGCAGTAGAAAATTTGTTACAATTGAAGTTAAGAAAGATCTTATCTCTAGGCATGAAAGCGCTACGATCTCGCTACTATGTTGCCGATGCCTAAATCAACTGCATGGTTTTGAAAAATAAAGAAGCTATCAAAGCAGCTGATGTGGCCAAAAGGGTTACGACGGTAACTTCTAGATCAAAAAGTATGGAAGAGATGGAAAAACTCCTTTTGGTTTGGATTAATGAAAGCGGCTGGCTGGTGATGTGATTTCGGAGAAAGCCAAGGTCTTCCACAATGATTTAGTGAAAAGCATGCCTGATACTAGTGCTCAAAAGGAGGAATTTAAAGCTAGTAGAGGGTGGTTGGAGAACTTTAAGGACCGGGATCCATACTGGTGTTATGCACTGAGAGGCTGCCTGCTCTAATTCGGAAGCAGCAGCAAAGTTTGTAAAGGAGTTTAAGGAGTTTGTGAACAGCGAGGACTATGTTTCAAACCTAGTGTCCAATTGTGACGAAATGGGCCTTTATATTTAGTTTTTTATACTTTTAATGTTATTGATTTATATTTTTATTCAAATATTATTTTACCTTAAAATCTAGGATATTTACTGTTAAAGTCATTCTGAAAATTTGTGCAACCTAAGAATGGATTAATCCAGTTTTTATTATTTTAAGGGTGGGGGGAAGTTTCTTGGACCTCGAACAATTTGGAATTCAAATGGGGTTCTGGAACAGATTAAGTTCAGATTCCCAGGTATCCTTGTATTGGACACCAGCTGAGATTTGGCTCTAATAGCTACAGAATCAATGAGATATCATGGTTCCACTTTTGGAAAGCTGGCATTTGGGCTGAGGTAGTAAATGAAGTCTTGGCTGAAGTACAGCTCATCATGGTTATCTACCTTAGTCCACACACCTTCTGGGTGGTCATTTCCCAGTCCCTGAGTGCATTACTGGAATCAACAGAATCAGCGATTGGAATAAACTTTGCATTGGGTACTTGGTGTTTGGGATAGGTCTTTAAGAAAACCTAAGTACATGTAGGTTGTCTAAAAATAAAATGCATTTAAACTCAAAAAAAAAGAAAGAAAGAAAAGAAAAAGAAACAAGAAAAGCTAGGTAGAAATCTTGGGAAATGACTCCCAAGACAGAAAAATAAAATCTGCATTAAATCCCTGGGGTATGGGGGCAGAGTAGAGTTTTATTAGTAAAGGCCTAAAGTATGGAGTAATGAATTTTTTAGCATATAATTAATTTGTATCACTAGCTTTATTCCTGAAAAAAATCTGGATTGTAAAAAATGATGGTAAACCATTGTGAGCTCAACTGAGTGGTAGCTCCAACCAAATTGCAATAGTAGGTGAGAGGATCAGAAACAGTTTGCATTTACCTGCGATGAGTTATAATATTCACTGACGGTTTTGCATCTGCACTGTAGTAACTCTCTTCCCCTCTGCTATAACATATTCTGAAGACTGTACTGCCTGCACTTCCCACAGGATAGCACACTGATCCATTAAGGCAATGGCATCAAACTAATTGGATAGGATGAGCAACACGTAGCTGAATCTAAATCAACAGAGCCTTGGTCCATCACACGTATGGTCCAGAGGGTGGAAAATAAACACTAGGAAGATTCAGTGACCTATCACTTCACTTCAGTGAACGTTTTAGGGTTCAGAGCATGACAGTCCCTACACAATGAATGAAACAAAGCTCTTGGTGAACTTCTTGAGCTCCCAGAGGCAATATATTCCAGAAGTAGGAATATTGCTCTAGACCAAAATACAGGTTGACACCAAAGACTGAAGATTTGTGTAGAACTATAGCACAAAAGGACTCTGCAGCTGGTCTAGGCTAAAAGGCAAGCTGTTCCGCTTCAGGGGACATGTGATGTCTCAGTCCCTCTGGAGTTAGAGGTGTCAGTGATCAGAAAAATACACTGTGAAGTATTGTCAAGCCCCTGTGAGAAAACGACAAAAAAAATCTTCTGCAATGTTGGAACAAAGGCAACCTATCTTCAGCAGAGATTTGTGCACCTTTTTAGAAGTACCTCTTGGCACGTCCTGGGGCTTCTATAGATATGGAACACTTGATGACAGGCCACCAAGTGAGTATGCCATTTCAGACTGCCCTATGATCTGAGTTATGCCAAATCCTCCATGTCAGGAAGTTGATTCAGCTCAAATAGCAGTTTATCCTAAAATGAAAATTGTGTCTGAGATTGAGCAGGAAATTGTGGGCATGGATGAGCTGAGTGATCAGGAAATCCAGATCCCAAGTCACCTTCTGGGGTAACACGAGAGATTTTTATCCAGTTGACACTATGTCCATATTGGGGAGGTAGGGAGTTTATACCAGTAGCTAATAGAAAAGGAAAATACCTACCTTGCAATTTTTGGATAGGCCAGTGGATATGAAGGAAGAATCTAGGAATTGCAACTGTTTGGCAGTCACATTTAGGGGTGCTTTTGAAGGGACGGTGGGAAAAATAGCTTGAGTAATTCATCTAACTATTCACTTTATGCACTTTGTGCTGAAGACACAAGGATGTGAAAATTTCTGGCAGTGACCAATGGCTTGCCTGGTTGTGGGCCCAGAAGGAAAATTATAAGAATATTAGAAATCTAAATATTATAATTTACAAAGATTAGCATTCCCAATTACATATCTTTTTACTTGCAAAGAAAGTGACATCTATAAAGCAGATTACATTTTGTATTTTCTCTATGTTAAAAGAAATTTCCTATGAAAAATTTCAAAATTTTCATTTTTGATTTTAAAATACATATCTTTAAGTATATTAGAACTTTTCAGCTATAGTTGGTGGTATTTGTGTGTGTGTGTGAGAAGAAAAAATAAACCCTAGTTTTTTCCTTCTTGTGATAGAAAAAGACAGTTGTCATAACCAGTACAAAGTTGAATTTCTTCAAGTGTGGAAAAGAAAAATGCCAGTGTGATGGCATACAGGTTACCACTAAACTCTTCAGCTAACATATTTCTTCATGGAGCTAAATATCTTGTTACAAGCAACCAACCAAGAGTGAGATATCATGATCCATGATTGGGCTTGCTTCAGTATGCTTTATGTCAAGATTTCTTCAAACAACTGTTAGTTTCACCATTTTCACTTTAATTTTATTATTGATTTGAATTTTTATTAGTCATGAACATTATTTTCAGACTTCCAGGGTTGATGTTCCTGTACTATTGTATAAAACTACTCACGTTTTCTGCATAACTGATGGGGGTAATCATATTTTTCAAAGGATTTTAAGCCTGTGTTGCATATTTTCATGCAACCTGGTTAGACATCATTGTGACATACTAAGAAAATGAGATATTTTTCTCAAATGACTGTCATTTGCTGTTAGATCCCTACCATAAAAGTATATAATGTGAAATATTTGAGCTTTCTAGCATACGTTAAATGCAGTAATTCCTATAAGTGTTGATATTTTAAGAATTAGTTGTCCGACAAAAGCATTATATTTAAAATTTCACAGAATGGTTTGTAGGTTTTATTCCTGCACTGGTGATATTTGATCATTTTTCCTCAATTTTAAGGAAAGAGATTGAACTATTGTAATATCATATGAAATATTTTCTCTTTGAAACTTTTTAATATTTCCCAGTTAAACTCCCCAAAGTGTATGTACATAGTTTTAAGTGCCATGTTAATAAAATCAATGTAAGGGTAAAATTTTCAGCATGACATCCAAGAGTCAAACATCCTCCACTCACACTCCCCCAGCCTTTTTAATTACTATATACTGAGTACTGTGTAACAGTAGATAAGGAGCACTGGCTTCCCCATTTTTCCCCAGGACTTTCAAAACTTAAGCCAGTATCTAAGACCTCTGTGTTTCTTTCACAGTACCTACCACAGTATGTAGGATATAATGGGAACGAACCAGAGATAGATCTTTTCAACTGCAGAGACAGTCATCCTCCTGTACAAACACATAGGCAATCTGTTGAATATAGAAACTTGTAAACTAAGTAACAGTCTTTGCCAGAGATCTGGCCTTCTAAGTAAACAATACTTTGATAGGAGATAAAGAGCCTCTGTCCTTCAGAGGACATAAGTGTGCCATTATGAATACACCTGTTACAGAATAATAAAATGCAATGGAAATAAACTTCATTATGACAATCAGATAGTTCATGGGCAGAATTGCCTTTTGTGGCCTGCCTGGAAGAAGAAAGAACACTTTATGATACTGCTTCTATAGGGAAAAGATTTTTAATTCCAAATGGCTGAATTAAAATAAAATTTTAGAATACAGAACATGTATTGAGATTGCCTATGTTCTCATTAACACCTATACTCAGAGAATTATATTTTTATCAGGAGAAATATGACAGAGTCAACAGAATGGCCTAAGAATGGCAAGAGATGTGCCTGAGATGGATAAAAAAGGGATACGTGAAGGCAGTGAAAGGAGGGTCATCTTATGAGGCAGAAATTTGCATAGGTCACAATATAACAGGAAGGAACTGGTAGAGAAGTAGTGATTTCAGTAGAGAAAAAAAGATACAAGAGAGAGAAAACATATTTCATTAGCTGGGAATTAGATGAAATATAACCTATTCAGTCTTCATCAACAAGAGATCAGAAGAGGAAAGTGTTACATGTATTAATGCAGATGGAGCTCTATGAACGATGTGGTATAGATTTATAGAAGATGTAATGACAAAAAGTATTTGGAAATGATCTTTTAAAAGTATGGAACTTTGATGTTGCCTATAGAGTTAAGTTGAACAGTATTATGCATTCAACTAACCAAGTAAATCTTAAATTTTTATTTAAATAATTTATTTAAATTTTTAAAATAAAATTCTTTTTCTTCATGTGTCACTAAACTTCCCCATGGTTTGGAAGTTTGGCTCCTCCAAATCTCATGTTGGAATTGAGATTGTTGGAGGTGGGACCTGGTAGGAAGTATTTGGGTCATGGGGCTCAGGGTCCACCTTGCAATAAGCAACAACAATATGTAAGTTCTCATTTTATTAGTTCACTCAAGAGCGGTTGTTTAAAAGAACATGGTGCCACCTCCTCTCTCTCTTTTTTTTCCTTGTTCACTTCCCAAGTGATATACCTTCACCTTCCACCTCTATTGGAAGCTGCCTAAAGTCCTCACCAGAAGCAGATGCTGGCATGATGCTTCTACTGAGTCTGCAGAACTGTGGACCCAATGAGCCTCTTTTTCTTATAAATTACCCAGGCTCAGGCATTTTATAGTAGTGCAAACTGAACGGAGATATGAGTATTAGATTTTCTATTCTATGTATAAGGTACAATTGGTTGTTGATGGATTGAATGTTGAATTCAGCACGCCATGTTTCAATATGTGTGCATTATATATATGCATGTGAATGTGTATTTATATGCAACATATATGCATTTTATATTTTCTCTCACTTTATCTCATACATACGTATATTGCATTCAATTATTTAGTTAGTTGGCCAATACTTATTTGAGTATATCTTTGATACTCAATAATACATGAAAAAATACATATTTTTTTTTTAGAGACAGAGTCTCACTTTCTTGCCCTCGATGGAGTGCTGTGACGTCACAGCTCACAGCAACCTCCAGCTCTTGGGCTTAGACAATTCTCCTGCCTCAGCTTCCCGAGTAGCTGGGACTACAGGTGCCCGTCACAATGCCTGGCTGTTTTTTTTTTTTTTTCTTCTTCTTGTTGTTGCAGTTTGGCTGGGGCCAGGTTTGAACCCACCACCCTTGGTATATGGGGCTGGCGCCCTACTCACTGAGCCACATGAAAAATATTTTAATACATGAAAAATATTTTAATGATTATTTTAATGTCTTTTTTATTTGGTAATGTGTGTTTAATAAGCAGTGGAGTTAAAGATAAATCTCGGCATTGCTAGTACAGGATCATATCTACTCTGCTATATTCCCCCTCACCTGGGTGCCTATTAAATTTATTTATTGCCATGAGTGGGGAATGGTTAATGCATTTTAACCATGAATACTTAAAAAATAATAGGGATACTTATATGAGACAGAATTTGAAAAGACTCAGTGTGACATCTAGCACACGAATATGATCATTATTCTTTTCATTTACCTTTCTACTTTTTTGAGAGAATTTGTTGAAACTTCTTAAAAATGTAGCCTTTGACACAGTAAGAACCAAAAATCTCCTTTAAGATGTTTTCCAGCTTTTGATCAATAAAGTCAAAACAGGTCTGCAAAATTATAATAATATGCTTACATTAAGTTTTCCATATGCAGTATTTTTACTACATAAGTAAATCAGAATTTCTTTATCATTCGGTTTAAATTATCATTCTAAACTTGTAATAAATCTCTTTGATTAGATTTAGGTGCTTCCTATACAGAAGAATGAAGATTATAGAAGCACATGCAGTATGACTTTGCTGAAAATAATATACATATGGAACAATATGCAAAGAGATCGAATAGCTTCATTAACAAATATTAAAATAAAAACATCAAATTTCTTGGCAAGGGTATCTGAGTCAATCTTGTTCACAAGAAATAATGACATGCCTAGATTTGAACTTTGTAGAGGTAGCACCTTGTATCGTCAAAACATAAGCAAACAAATAACCCTGAAACCACATATATGAAGCTTATCAAAATATTTGACCAAAAAAATTACAATCATGGTAAATTTATCAAAGTAAGAGCATTCTCTTTTATTTAGAAGCATTTTCTAGAGCAAAGCTTTTGAAACAATTAGTGATAAAGGACTCTTCACTCTGTCCCTCCCTCCGTCCTTCCCTCCTTTCCTTCCTTCCTTCTTTCCTAATTTATTTTCTTCTGTCTCTCCCTCATTCCTTTTCTTTCTCTCTCTCTGTCTTTCTTTCTACCCTCCCCATCTCTTTAACATTTCCAACCCATTGTAAATGAATACTTTTGGAAAATATCGTATGTTTGTTACCAACTTATAAGGTTTAATAAATTCTTATGGGGCCCAAAGGTCCTCATGTTCCCTCTTCCAAAAAACTTTGTCTCTATAATTAACACAGCTTTGCCACTGTGTATAACTGTGTTAATACTGCCAAGGATTATGAAAATCTGAGATTTCACCCAGCTTGCCTAGTGAAGTTAGCCTGACACCATTTCATAAATCTGAGGAAGATAGAAGATTCCTGGGTCAGAGACAAAGAACTTACTTCTCACGGCACAGCAGTAGCAGAGCCCCATGTCTGCATCAGTGTCCCATGTTCCCAGTCCCACAGGAACTTTTAAAATGGGCCCGGGTGGACTGCATTACAGAGTGGAAACCATAGCTTAGGAATCTAGAGCATTTTAGAGTGTGAAACGAACATGACTGTCCTTTCTGTAAAGTGGCTTATTATCTTCATTACACTAGACAACAGACATGCCTGCTGTTTGTTCTAGAGGAAAATACTATTTTTTATTTTCAAGGATTTTTATTATATGAACATTCTTAAAAGACAGTCTGAACAAAAGCAGTCAGTGCTTTTGTTCACAAAAGGCAAAGAAACGTGAGACCCACAGAGAATAGGTATCACTTGTGGGTTTTATCTCAGATCTTTTAAAATAATCCCTTGTGACTGAATTCTTGACATTCTGTCTTGTTTTTCTGACACTACAGAGCATTGCATGTGCTTTAAACCCCAAGTGAATGCGTCTTATCTATTGTTATATATCCTTTATACTGTCACTAGATACATGTGGTTATACAATCTAGGGAGCCTTGAACACTTTTAGACATGATCAGTTCTGTTTGTTTGACACGATCTTCCAAAGATGTGCAAGTGGTGCTTGTATGTTTTCATTGTAGGAAGCCTTTCTGTGAGTAATTTTGTTTTGTTTTGCTAAGTGTTGACATATGCCGCTTATTTCTTTATGTAAGAAGGTATCATTTAATTTGAGATCCTTACGTAGCCCATTACAATCTACATGTCTTTCTTGTATAGAGATATGTTTTGACCTCATTTGTTCTGTTTTCTCTAATCATAGGTCTGGCTTTTGCTGTGGTCAAACCAATTCTAGTGATGAGAATTTTGTGGAAGTGTGTATTAATTGTGTAATGTTTACTTTTTCTATTGCTTCATCTTGTTACACAGCACTTTATATTTAACCATCCTTTATTATTAATGTGTTTTTATTAGTTTCCAAGCTGCAGGGATAAAGTGATAATGGCTTTTTAATTTCCTTAGTACCTTGACTAAAAGAGCATTGGTATATTACAATTATAAATAATCACTATTTGATTACTTGATTATGCTGCAGTGCTTTGTAATATGTAGAAAAGGCAAAGAAAGTTGAGAGGAAAAAAGTTTTCATTGAGGTGATACAATTCTCATTTATTTAAAAAGAAATAAATGGTTCATTTCACACTATAAAATGGACTTGTGTTTGTTTCATCCACCAAAGAGCTGCTATCTCAAGCCCTTTTAGGTCTCTGTGGGGAATAAAACTAAACACGTGAGATGTTTTAACCTTTAATTAGAACTGAAATACCATGGATCACAGAAATTTCCAAATAACCATTTCATGATAAAAGTGAGTTTGAAAAAGCAAGATTAGGGTGGCACCTGTGGTTCAAGAGGTAGGGTGCCGATCCCATATGCCGGAGGTGGCGGGTTCAAACCCAGCCCCGGCCAAAAACCAAAAAAAAAAAAAGAAAAAGCAAGATTAGAAATGAGACTGTTCCAAAAGGAAGGAGGGAAGAGAAGGGAGAGGGGAGGGGAGCGAGGAGGGCGAGTGGAGGGAGGGCGTTTGGTGGCATCTTGGAAGCTATCTCACTCTTCAAGAAACAATGCAAGGGTACGTTTCAAAGCAACTAAGAGTATTATAAATGCCTCACCACAAAAAATAAGTAAGTGAGGTGATGGCTATGAGTTTGATTTAAGAATTCCACATTGTACATCAACTCATCACATTGTACCCCATAAATGTATACAGTTATTCTTTAATAAAAATTAAGTTAAAAAAAAAATAAAAATAAAGAAACAAGACTCCTGGGCCAGGGTCAGTGGCTCCCATCTGTAATCCCAGCTTTTTGGGAGGCCGAGGTGGGTGAATTGCCTGAGCTCACGGATTCGAGACCACCCTGAGCAAAAGCGAGGTCAAGAATCTGAGGAACAGTTGAGTGAGGTAACTAATATTTACATGGTTTAATAAAAAAGTAATTCTTTGAAATTCGCAGAAGCTGCTTATTTTCCCAGAGTAATGGGGGCAGAGTCAAATTGTATTCAATTGATGATTAAGAAGAAAATCAGTTTTGAGGAAATCTGTACAGTGACAAAGTTTGAGACTAAGAGGAGACTTCTAAAGTAGGGAATATTTGATCCCTAGATGTTTGTGGAAGAAGGCAAAAGATTTTGAGGTTAGACAAGTGGTGAGAGGTGATACCAGAATTTCTTCTTCAGTGGGTCCTTGAATGAATAAATGGACCACAGGTCAGTGGTAAGACGGGATTTATTTTATAGAAAAGAATATAGAGAAAGCACCAGAGCTTCTGCAGAGGGAAAAATTCAAGTCAGAATAAACCTTCTCTAGGTCCTTTGTCCAGGGGTATATATATATATCCCAACAAATGAATGGATACAATCCCTTTCATTCCCAGGCCTAGAAAACCTACATGAAATTGACTAGGCCTAGGAAATGGGGGGTTGGGGAGGTCCCAGGTTCAGCTTCAAGTGCAAGGGGAGGAGGCAGACAGAGGCCAGTGCCGAGACACTAAGGCACTGGCGTCTCCCCAGCAGTTGTTCTGGCTACTGGAGCCTCCTGGCGGTCATCCCCACAATTCTCCAACCCATTGGTTCCTCTAAGGGCGGCCACTGTACCAACACTTCCAGGGAAGAGATGGAGGGTCTTCCCCTAGGCTCCGCTGAGCTGGCTGGGAGCCACCCCACTCTGTATCAGAGGGACAGGCCACTGAGCCAGGCTCTCAGGAAGGTGGAAGCAATGGAAGTGAATGAGAAAGATCAAAGTATGGATTTACCGTAATTTGAGAGGAAGTCTGATATAGCAATTAACAAAAAGTAATATGTAGTCACATCTCAGTTAAACTTCCAGTACCATCAGTTCCTTTCACTGTAAAACAAAAATGCAGTAGCTATTTTGAGGAGTTTTTGTACAGATTTGAGAAAATAAGTAAGCAAAGCATTGGAGTGTGTGTCATAGAGTAGGAACTCAGTAAATGGTAGCTATCATTATATAATAATAAAACAGTTTGTCCAAAGTCATTACTGTGGTAAGTACAGACCAAGACTTGAACCTTGAGTACAAATCCATTTAACTTAGCCACTATCCTCTCTTCATTCCTGAATTAAATGCTCCCTAGCCATATTTGTGGGAATTATCTTTAAAAAGAACATGTTTTCTCTTACCTACAAACACAGACATGGCAACTCTACAAATATTGCTGATACAATGTTTTATCTGAAAGAAGAGAACATGAACAAAGATGTGCTAGGAATGAATCACTGCAAGTGTAATTAATAGTAATTATTGAAGTGAATTCCAAACTCCTAGTTATCTATACTACAAGATTAATTGATACTAATCTGAGGGAAGCTATCTCACTCTTCAAGAAACAATTCAGTTTTAGACTGCTGTATTTGCTCCTCAAGAAATGCAGAGTTAATGGCAAAGGAGGGTCAAGCTAGAAAGGGATATATTAAGATATCAGTAAAAATCAGAAGGTAAGAAATATGTGGCATAGTCCACATCTTCAGTCCTGCTTGTTATGATATCTTCATATATGTGTGTGTTTTTTTCTCCTTAAGGGCATAGATATTGAAGTCAGTTTAAAATTTACACATTTCAAATTTGTGGAATTTTGACATATTAAAAGTGGAAACAAAACCTACATCATAGATTTGTTGATGGCAATAGTAAATCACAAGTTGATGATGAAGGGAGTATATATTATTAATTGGAAACCAACATGTTAAACCAACATTTAACAATAGTTAAATACCTTTAACTATTTACAAAATCTCGATTAAGGGAAAAAGCTAACTTTAGTTACAAGTTTATAGATTACTTTATAAAATGGAATTAAATGATGCAAGTTCCAGGCCTTGCATAGAGCAGGTAAATTGCACATTTGGTATAAAGTTGCATTTCTCACTTTGTTCATTTCACCTGATTATGACATTTCAACTATCCCCTCAATGAAGACAACTCTCAAATCAGTATTTGTACTAATAGTTCAAAATTTTCAATGGCTTACTTTTTTAATTCTTAAATGCCCAAAACAAATACAATAATCCTAGTGGTAATTTTTTTTTAGCAAACCACAGCAATATACTTTCTCCCCTTTAATACTTCTAGCATCTTATTTTTTCTTGTGATAGTTCTCATTTTTATGCTAACATATCTTTCCACATAGCAGGTAGAGAATAGAAACTATTATAACTATGTAAATCAAAATCCATTCCCAAATCATTTTGAAACAAACATAATTATTAATCCATTGGCTACTATTCTATATTGTTATCTGGAAATGTGTTGACAAAAGTTATGTAACACTGATAGATTTACTGATTATGTTAACACCGATAGTATTACTGATACTAACCAATGAAAATAAACTGAAAATTTGATTATGGGTTTCTTCAGTTATTAATAGACATATCTACAAAGTCACTATTAAAAACATTTTGAATATTCTATAGTCATCTATTTAAGGGGAAAATGAAATATACATTTTAAACTACTGTTCATCATTTACACAAGGTGATTTTGTTTCTTTGTTGTAGGGAAATACAACTACCACAATCATGTAATTTTGAGATAGACCATACACATTTTTTATTGGTTAATTTTTTTAGGGAAATAACCTATTTTCTATTTATTTCTATGATGCTGTCTTGAGAATTATCATTTATTTCCTCAAATAGCATGTTGGTTTCTGATTAATAATATATACTCCCTTCATCATCAACTTGTGATTTACTATTGGCATGCTTTAAGTTTATCAGTCTATTACATTGTCATACAAAAGTGTTTAGAAAATTGTTTTTCACATAAATGATCTTGTAGCACACAATACATCTGTGTCGTTCTCATGTTACTTCTAACTTTGCACAGCAAGTCAAAAAATGGTTTTTATTCTCTACCTTCTTATAGATCTTTTTTCTGGTGTTCAGAGATTACTAATAAAGTACTTTCAATTACCCTAAAACAAGAAATTGTATACCTCAATAACATTATTAAATAATTCTAAATTGAAAAATTCTGTTTAAAATATGGTTCTAGTAAAACCTAAACAATTTTCATTTAATAAATTTTGTAAGTACAGTTATTCTTCTAAACTTTAATATGTCTAGTATAATATGTTGTAATTAACTCTGATCCCTAGTTTAAGTGTAAAAGATAAAAAGAAATGAAAGATTTATTTTTTACAAAAAATATTTGCTCCATTTTAGAAACAACTTTTGTAGTCTTAAGGTTAAAAAACAAAATAGGTTAAAGAAAAAAAGAAAAACAAGAACTATTATTTTCTTTACAGCTGAATGAAATTGGAAGTATAATGAAAAATATATTCTTACTTAGTTAAATGTTTTTCCATTGGTTAGACTAAACATAAAATTAGAATGAGTTTCATAACTGACTTTCTTCAACACATTTTGCAGTAATTTGTCATTTGAAATGGTCAATTATTTTTTCACCATAGACCATCATTACTTCTCCATGCATATTGTATTTAAAAATTGGATCTGCTTCAGAGGTTTCTGGTATTTTATGTTATAAGAGACATCAGTAGCAAAAATCAGTAGGTTGGAAGTATAGAATATACCAGTAAAGAATAAATGTAGTGTCTGCACACAGTTATAAAGATAATTTGAATCTTGACTCCAATTTACAAAGTCTTGATAAAGGGCAAAAAGCTGAATTTAGTTAGTAGTTTATAGTTTAGTTTATAAAAATAGAATTTGCTTTTCTATTGGAAAAACAAAACAAGTAGGTGGAATACTAGAAGTTATTTGTTTTGTGTAAAGGAGCAAAGATACAAGGCATAAATTAAACTTCTAAAATTAGAATTAAGCCACAGTGTTGGTTCCTATGAAAATACATATGGTGTTATCTAATCATAATACTTTATTACCATGAAAATAATTATTCAAAAATTAATATTCACAGATAAGCTTTAATTTTATAAATGTCTATTTCAAGAATGATAATCCTGATGATAGTGCCATAGGATTTCTGCTTCTGTACATGATGGTTTAGAAATCTGAGATGTATATTTTATAATGAAATAACTTCTCTTAAACAATTACTTGATTTTGATAAAGTATGAAATCTATAAGGATAGAAACTCAGTTCGTTAGTTTTTTCTTTCTTTCTTTCTTTCTTTCTTTCTTTCTTTCTTTCTTTCTTTCTTTCTTTCTTTCTTTCTTTCTTTCTTTCTTTCTTTCTTTCTTTCTTTCTTTCTTTCTTTCTTTCTTTCTTTCTTTTCGTCAGAGTCTCACTATGTTGCCCTTGGTAGAGTGCCATGGCATCACAATTCACAGCAACCTTGAACTCTTTTGGCCTTAAGCAATTCTCCTGCCTCGGCCTCCTAAGTAGGTGGGGCTACAGGTGCCTGCCACAATGTTCAGCTACTTTTTTGTTGTGGTTGTCAATGATATTTAGCTGGCCCTGGGCCAAGTTTGAACCCACCACTCTCTATGCACATGGTTGGCATGGAACCACAGTGCTAAAGGCACGGGGCCAATAAATATATATTAAATGGGTCAAGATGGCCGACTAGAGCTGGCCTTCAACAGAAGCTCCCATCCAGAGGGAAGGATAATGTCCAGAAAGTACCCAATTCAGCTGAAGACTGGGAGCTGAGCCAAGAGAGAAGAGTGATTTCTGTTTGTCACCTCTGCTGAGGCAAGCTGCAACTCAAAGAAAGCAAATTTCAGGTACAAAATTCATACCAAAGGAAAAGTGTCTGTCCCCTCTCCCAAGAAAGTTTCTTTTTTTTTTTTTTTTCTTTTTGTTTGCTCCTATAGGTTTTCTACAGGTGAGTGGTGAACTGAGGACCTCTTGCCTCACCCTCCAGGAGAGAGTTGTAGGAAGTGGGGATGACTTCCCCAGAGGGATCTTGTTGTGACCCTGAGCACTCTCTTGCCAGGCAGGAAAATTGAACTAACATTTTCCCTGCCATTCTGAACTTCCAGTCCACCCTTCTCCCCTTGCCTGCTGGTCCAAAAGCCTAACCCCTACAGAGGAGGAGGCTCATGAGCAGCACACTCAGCCCTGCTAGACCAAGAACGGTGCACCCCACCCTGCCAGAGCCATGCACCTCACCCTGCCAGAGCCAGGCACCCCATGCCCCATCTGGCCAGAGCCACATGCCCCTGCTCCACTCAACCAGAGCTGCTCTCTGCATGCCCTGCCCTGCCCTACCAGAGGCTGCACCCCGCCCTGCTAGATCTGCTGGCCAACCTCTCTGCTTAAGCTCCACACTGCACTCCACCCTGTTGGAACCTCCATGCCTTGCCTTCTCTGCCATAGCCATGGGCCAAGCCCCCACCTTGCCAAGTCACCAGGCACTCTGCACTGCCAGAACTATGTGCAGCATACCCCGCCTGGCTGGTGGATCCATGTGCCCCGTGCTCCCAGAGCTGCTCCTACAGCTGACTCCCTGGCTGTGGCAGTCACCTAGTAGCTGTGCAGAGACACGTCCCACAAAGATTCACCACCAATAGAGCGATCCCACTGGGGTCTAATCTTGGGAAAGATACCTCCTCAACTCTGAGGACTGCCAGAGGAAACCAGACCTTACTCTATAGGAATACTGGTGCTGCAGAGAGGCTGGGGCAAAGGGTCAGTGGCTGAGGGAGAAAAATATTTGCTGACTTATTATCCTCAGGATTAGACTGAGTTCTGGTGGAACACTCCCCAGTGGCTTTTGAGTACCCGAGGCAGGAAGGCCTCAGCTCCCCAAGCTGACTGGTGGCAGAGGGTAGTGGCCAGGCTGAGGGACCATTGACCTTCTTTTGACTCTGACAGGTGCAAGGCCCTGGCACATCTGCTTATTGGAGGGAGGACTTCAGCCCTGTAGGGTCACCAGTTCCTGGGCATGGAAGACGAGCAAAGTGTTGAAAGAGACACAGCCCCCTGGCCCAACTCTGCTACTGGGCAGGCCTTTCTGACTCCACAGAGGACCAGAGGAGCCAAATTTGAGCAGCCACTGGACCTCTACCATCTAGTTGCTAGAGAGCTTTCAAACTCTCCCACTTGAGAGTTCAAACTCCTAACCCGGGCCAATCACCCAAGGACCATCTCGGGTGCTACCCTGGTTGTGTGGTAATGAGAAGAGTTGATATTCCTCTTCCAGTTGTTGTCCATGGGGGGTGAGGTGTCGTAATTGTTTGTATTTCTCCACACCTGAGACTTCAAACCAGGTCACTGATCCACTAGGTTTGGACAAGGATGAGCTGAATATGAGACAGAGCTACCTAACCCCACCACACCAAGTAGGTATCCTCAGCCTCAGACTGTAATACTGTAGAAGTCCTTTGTAAAGCTGTAGAGGAAAAGGCTGCACTCACCATGTCCAGATCCTGGACAAAGGGCTGGATAACCACAACGCCAGGAGCTCCCAATCCAATTTCACCTTACCTGCTCATCTAGCCAACCGGTGAAAAATAATCATGAGGTGGAATCAGTGGAAAAACTCTGGCAACATGAATAATCAGAGTAGATCAACTCCCCCAAGGAACGATATGGCAGACACAGCACAAGATCCCATTAATAAACAAATGGCTGAGATGTCAGAAATCAAGTTCAGAATTTGGATAGCAAATAAGATCAACAGAATGAAGGTAAAGAGGGAATTAGAATTTCAAGAAGTAATTCAAAAGATGTCTTAAGAATTTTACAAATTCAAAGACATAATCACCAAAGATTTTGACACATTGAAGCAAGAACTTGCAGCCCTCAAAGATCTGAGAATACAGTAGCATCCCTCAGTATCAGAATGGAGCAGGCAGAAAAAAGGATCTCTGATATTGAAGACAAAGCTTTTGAATGCCCCCAAACCCTCAAAGAAGAAGAGAAGTGGAGAGCAAAAACAGATCATTCTCTCAGAGAGCTCTGGGATAATTAGAAGAAAACTAATATTCGCCTTATACGAATTCCTGAAGGTGATGAGGTTGCTTCAAAGGATACAGATGCTCTACTTCATGAAATAATCAAAGACAATTTCCTAGACACATCAAGAGATTCTGAAATTCAGAAAGCAGACAGTTTCAGAACCCCAGTATGACTCAACTCAAATAAAAAAATCTCATGGACACATTATAATTAGCTTCACCAAAGTTAATGTGAAGGAGAAAATTCTGCAAGTAGCCAGACGTAAGAAAACCACAACCTACAACAGGAAGAACATTAGCAGATCTCTCTGCTGAAAACTTTAAAGCTAGAAGAGGGTGATCATCGACCTTTAATCTCCTTCAACAAAATTACTTTCAACCCAGGTTCCTGTATCCAGCTAAACTGAGTTTTATTTACGATGGAGAAATTAAATACTTTCATGACATGCACATGTTGAAGAAATTTGCCATAACTAAACCAGCTCTCCAGGATATTCTCAGACCTATTCTCCATAATGACCAGCACAATCCTCCACCACCAAAGTAAACTCACTCAGAAACTTTTACTCAAATTCCACCTTCTACAGTGGTGAAAGGATTAAAAATGTCAGCCAACCTGTGCCTCTTTGGAGGCTAATTCAAGCCATTCACATTAATTGAGTGTATTGATATGCCTAGTAGTATTTTGGTTATCGAGTTTTTTGAAAAACTCGATAACCAAAATACTCCTAGGCATATCAAATGGACTTTTGAAAAACTCGATAACCAAAATACTACTAGGCATATCAAATGGACTTTTGAAAAACTCGATAACCAAAATACTACTAGGCATATCAATACACTCAATTAATGTGAATGGCTTGAATTAGCCTCCAAAGAGGCACAGGTTGGCTGACTGGGTACATAACTCGGGCCAGACATCTGCTGCATTCAAGAATCTCACCATACCTTAAAAGATAAACATAGGCACAGGGTGAAGGGATGGTCATCTATAATTCAGGCTAATGGTAATCAGGATAAAGAAAGTGTTGCAATTTTATTTGCAGATACAATAGGCTTTAAACTAACAAAAGTAAGGAAAGATAAGGATGGTCATTTCATATTTGTTAAGGGCAACACTCGACATGATGAGATTTCAATTATTAACATTCATGCACCCAACCAGAATGTGCCTCAATTTATAAGAGAGACTCTAATAGACATGAGCAATGTGATTTCCTCCAGCACCATAATAGTTGAAGATTTTAACATCCCTTTGGCAGTGTTGGATAGATTCTCCATAAGAAGCTAAGCAAAGAAATTTTAGACTTAAACTTAATCATTCAACAATTGCATGTAACAGACATCTACAAACATTTCATCCTAACAAAACTGAAAACATTCTTCTCATCAGCCCATGGATCATCCTTCAAAACTGATCACATCTTAGGTCACAAGTCTAACCTCAGCAAATTTAAAAGAATAGAAATCATTTCTTATATTTTCTCGGACCATCATGGAATAAATTAGAACTCAGTAACAACAGGAATCCACATACTCATACAAAAACATGGAAACTAAATAATCTCATGCTGAATGATAGCTGAGTCATAGATGAGATTAAAAAGGAAATTACCAAATATTTGAACAAAATGAAAATGAAGACATGAATTACCAGAACCTCTGGGATACTGCAAAGGCAGTCCTAAGAGGGAAATTTATAGTGTTTGCAAGCCTTCCTCAAAAGAATGAAAAAAGAGGAAGTCAACAACTTAATGGAACATCTCAAGCAACTGGAAAAGGAAGAACATTCCAACCCTAAACCCAGCAGAAGAAAAGAAATAACTAAAATTATAGCAGAACTAAATGAAATTGAAAACAAAAGAATCATACAACAGATCAACCAAAGAGTTGGTTTTTTGAAAAGGTCAATAAAATAGATAAACCATTGGCCAACCTAACCCAAAGCAGAAGAGTAAAATCCCTAATTTCATCAATCAGAAATGAGAAAGGCCAAATAACAACAGACTCCTCAGAAATTCAACAAATACTTTATGAATATTTCATAAAACTCTATTTTCAGAAGTATGAAAATCTAAAGGAAATAGATCAATACTTGGAAACATGCCACCTTCCCAGACTTAGCCAAAAAGAAGTAGAAATGTTGAACAAGCCTATAACAAGTTCTGAAATAGCATCGACTATAAGAAATCTCCCCCAAAAGAAAAGCCTGGGACCAGATGGCTTCACATCAGAATTCTACCAAACCTCTAAAGAGGAACTAGTACCTATATCACTTAACCTTTTCCAAAACATAGAAAAAGAAGGAATATTTCCCAACACATTCTATGAAGCAAATATCACCCTGATTCCCAAACCAGGAAAAGACTCAACAAGAAAAGAAAATTATAGACCAATATTTCTAATAATATTGATGCAAAAATATTCAATAAGATCCTAGCAAATAAAATCCAACAACACATCAAACAAATTATACATCACGACCAGGTGGGTTTCATCCCAGGGTCCCAAGAATGGTTCAATATACGTAAATCCATAAATATAATACATCACATAAACAAATTAAAAAACAAAGACCATATGATCTCTCAATTGATGCAGCAAAAGCTTTTGATAATATCCAGCATCCTTTCTCGATCAGAATGCTACAGAAACTAGAAGGAACATTTCTTAAACTGATAGAGGCCATCCACAGCAAACCTACAGCCAATATCGTATTGAATGGAGTAAAATTGAAATCATTTCCACTCAAATCAGGAACGAGGCAAGGATGCCAATTGTCTCCACTGCTTTTTAACATCGTAATGGAAGTCTTAGCCATCACAATCAGGCAAGAGAAGGCAATCAAGGGAATCCGAATTGGACCAGAGGAGATCAAACTGTCACTCTTCACAGATGATATGATCATATATCTGGAAAACCCCAGGGACTCAACTACAAAACTCCTAGAATTGATCAAGGAAAATAGCAATGTCTCAGGATACAAAATTATCACTCACAGATCTGTAGCCTTTATATATACCAACAATAACCAAGCCGAAAAAACAATCAAGGACTCTATTTCCTTTACAATAGTGCCAAAGAAGATGAAATATCTTGGGGTGTATCTAACTAAGAATGTGAAAGATCTCTATAAAGAGAACTATGAAACTCTGAGAAAAGAAATAGCTAAAGATGTTAACAAATGGAAAAATATACTACCCTCATGGCTGGGAAGAATCAACATTGTTAAAATGTCTATACTACCTAAAACAATCTACAGATTTATGCACTCCCTATTCAAGCCCCTCTGTCATACTTTCTGTCATACTTTAAAGATCTGGAAAAATTAGTACTTCATTTTATATGGAAACAGAAAAAAACCTTGAATAGCCAAGATCTTACTCAGAAATAAAAACAAATCGGGAGGAATTACGCTTCCAGACTTAAGACTATACTATAAATCTATAGTGAACAAACCACATGATAGGGCGGTGCCTGTGGCTCAGTTGGTAAGGCGCCGGCCCCATATACCGAGGGTGGTGGGTTCAAACCCGACCCCGGCTGAACTGCAACCAAAAAATAGCCGGGCGTTGTGGCAGGCGCCTGTAGTCCCAGCTACTCAGGAGGCTGAGGCAAGAGAATCACTTAAGCCCAGGAGTTGGAGGTTGCTGTGAGCTGTGTGAGGCCACGGCACTCTATTGAGGGCCATAAAGTGAGACTCTGTCTCTACAAAACAAACAAACAAACAAAAAAAAACAGCATGATATTTGCACAAAAATAGAGAGGTAGATGTATGGAACAGAATTGAAGACCAAGAAATGCACCCAGACGCTTATTGGCATTTGGTCTTTGGTAAGCCTATCAAAAATATAAATTTGGGGAAAGATTCTCTATTTAACAAATGGTGCCTTGTGAATTGCCTGGAGACCTGTAGAAGACTGAAACTGAACCCACACCTTTCTCCTCTAACAAAAATTGACTCTCAATTGCAAAAGGACTTAAACTTAAGACATGAAACTATAAAAATTCTTGGAGAGAGTGCAGGGGAAACACTTGAAAAAATTGGCCTGAGAGAATATTTTGAGGAGGACACCCCAAGCATTGAAGCAACATCAAAAATACATTACTGGGATCTGATCAAATTAAAAAGCTTCTGCACTGCCAAGAACACACTAAGTAAAACAAATAGACAGCCCTCAGAATGGGAGAGGATTTTTACAAGTTATATTTCTGACAAAGGTCTAATAACTAGAATCCACAGAGAACTCAAACTCATTAATAAGAAAAAAACAAGTGATCCATCCAATGTCATTGTGGGCAAGAGACATGAACAGAAGCTTCTCTAAAGAAAACAGGCACGTGGTCTATAGACATGAAAAAATGCTCATCATCTTTAATCATCAAAGAAATGTAAACCAAAACCACTCTGAGATATCATCTAACTCCAGTAAAAGTAGCCCACATCACAAAATCCCAAAACTACAGATGTTGGCATGGATGTGGAGAAAAGGGAACACTTCTGCACTGCTGGTGGGAATGCAAGCTAGTACATTCCTTTTGGAAGAAAGTTTGGAGAACATCAGGGATCTAAATGTAGAGCTGCCATTTGATCCTGCAATTCCTCTTCTAGGTGTATATCCAAAGGACCAAAAATCATTTGGCAACAAAGATATTTGTACCAGATTGTTCATTGCAGCTCAATTCATAATTGCCAAGTCATGGAAGAAGCCTAAGAGCCCGTCAACCCATGAACGGATTAATAAATTATGGTATATGTATACTATGGAATACTATGCAGCATTAAAAAATGGAGACTTTACCTCTTTTATGTTTATATGGCATAAATGGAGCTGGAAAATACTCTTCTTAGTAAAGTGTCTCAGGAATGGAAAAAAAATCCAATGTGCTCAGTACTACTATGAAACCAATTTATAATCACTCACATTTACATATTAAAGATGAACCACAACTATAGGTTAGGACGAAGGAGGGAAGGGGAGAAGGAGGTGAGAAGGTGGGTCGATAGAGGGAGGGTAAATAGGGAGACCACACCAATGGAGCATATTACAAGTACAAGTTGGATCTATCACATGTGGAACACAAATGTCTTAACACTGTAACTGGGTTGAGGTAAAGGCTATGTTAATTAGTAGGATGTAAGCACTCCAATTTGTACAAATAATCAACACATTGAATCCCTCAATGGCATAAATGTATTCATGATCTATGTTCAAATGACTTAATAAAAAAATAATATATATATATAAAAGGAATACATGAATAAATTTGAAAATTATGCTTTACTTATTTTCATTTAAGTGAGGATTTTAGCATCTTATGCATTATATGAAGGTCTAATTAAGACACTAGTTCTAAAAATGAGAAACACGAAGATCAACAGTTGCTTTAAGTGAAACTTAAAAAAGAATGGTGACTCAGAACTTCCAATGTTCACATCAGTATGAGCCTAGCCTCAAGAGATAAAGAAGTCCTTTCTGAAGATATATAACTAAATAGGGTTTAGAAAGAAACTCTAATTGTCCATGAAAATAAATTCCCCAAAATTACAATGGTTCACTAATAGCGTATTTCACAGGCTTTTTAGAAGGAAGTCATTTTCTGTTAAGTTTTCTACAAACATTTAAACTCAATTTTAAAATTTCACTTGTGCCTCTCCAACTTAAGGCAGCAACAGAAAAATGAGGATGCATGCATTTCTTCAGTTTTTGCATTTATAATAAACATTTTATTTCTTGGCTAAATGCCAGTTCTTGCCAACTAGAATAGTCTGGAAAACAGTGAATTATTAGCTTAGGGTAACTGTTTAAATCCAAATAATTTCCAGACCCCCCCTCAAGAAAAAGTCACATAACATTGTAAAAGTTAGTTTAATAAGGGTAAGAACTACCTTTGAAGATCCCATGTAAAGGTAGTCTGTCTTTCAGAATTTTTTTAAAGCTGTCGATAACAACACTTTTAAGATATCCCTCTGGGTGTACTTGGAGATCTCTGACAAGCCACAGGACATCCCCAAAATCAGATCCTGCTCCTGTGCAATCTGATTAGCTATAGCCTTCCTAAGTGATGTATAAGGTGTGACTATAAATAATCTCTTTTACAAACATGTCTAAATTTACTCCTTCAAAGGAGTATTGTCCTTTAAAATGGGCAGCTTGGGAGAGGTCTATTTATCCCATTACATAAAGAATTTGGAAAACCTCTTGTTGTGTTTTCTTGCAAATGTGTGAGTTGTGCAAAAACAAAAATCAATCTTAGAACTTAAAAACACAGACTACTTGGGGCCAAAAATGGCATGGTGCAAAACCATCACTTACATTATTCGTGAGTCTTGGTTCCAAATAATTTATATCTTGCTTCTTAAATAAAATCCAAATCCAAATTTAAAGCCCAGCACTACTGACTGACTCAATAAAATAAACCATAGACTAAAAAGCTACTTTCCAAAAAAGATGTTTTCCAAAATGTCTAAAGAGATGAGCCAGTCACTGGATTGGGATCATAAACTTTACTTGGATACAGGCTTAAAAAAATAATACAAACACACACACACACATATATATGTATATATTTAGTTGTACTTCATAAATGGTGAATATATGTAGAATCCCTTTTTCTTAAGTTCCATAATATGTAATACATAAATAAGATGGTACTTTAAGAAATTATTTAAATTTGTAAATCTTTTCTGTGAAATGTTTATAGTTTTGAATGACAGTAAGCAAATGATGACTTCTGTATATTGCCTACATAATTACTCAGAAACCGAGCCGGAGGATGAATACAGGAGTCTTAACTGAGGTCCTTCTGAAATGATCCACCAACACACATTTTAATCTGCTCTTATTTGTATTTATTTATGGACATTAATAATAATCTCCTACCAAATACTTTAGACAAATACCAGGTTCCACCATGAAAGTTAAATGCAGTGGTTTACATATGAATAATAGCAATGAAAAATCGAAGACTATCATCCAATAAAATAAAATAACACATTTTCTTCATTGTCAAATATAGCTTCAAATTGAAAGTCAAACTATCTTGCAAAATTATGAAATATTCCTGGGAGATTTTCTTCTGATTACTGGAAAGTATTGGTATTTCCTTAATTTTGCAATGGCTAGAAACATAGGCGAAAGTATTTTATGCCAGTTTTTTTCAGGCTTTGAAATGATTATATTTCCTAGAAGTAAACTCTAACTGAAATCAGATAGATAAGTTCAATATATGACAACTTATATCTTAAACACATTTGATATTTCCATGTAACTACTGTATCATACATCATACTCAAAAGCAAATATTAATATGCAAAGATATCAGGGATGTATGGGTGCATTTAATTCATCTATGGTATATCACATCTTAATTTTTTATTATAAGTTCTCTACTTTCAGCCACCCAAATAAGCACTAATTTAAATGATAAGAGTCTCAAAACTATTGCATGCATAAATACACGAATCACGTAATCTATCAATGATTATTAATTGAACACCTACTGCACACCTGATGCAATATAAGATACAAAGAAATAATTCATGACCTTGAAGATTATAGAGATAGGTCATGACCTTGAGGATTATAGCATAGTTGGCAAAACAGAGACACATATGTGAAGACCGTAAAGTTCTTTCTGGTATTACAGTCCTTTGAAGCTTTATGTTAACTTATGTTTAACAACAGGCTCAATAAAGAAGTTAGAAGGATATCAAGTAAATGAGAGAAGAGTGCTACATATTAAAGATTAATTTTTTTTTTTGTCTTCTACCCATTAACTCTAATGACACTCTTTTCTAAGTTTGGATTCCAATCAGAAACTGATATATTTTAAAATTTAGCTGGTAAATTCAGTGCATATTATTGACTAATTGAGTAAAGAAAAGTTAAGAAATAAAATAAACTATACTAAATTATTCGAATGTTTCTCTTGTTGACATAAACAATGGGTTTTATTTAAGTGAAACCTAATGATTGTTGTAAAAGAAAATTTCAGAATTGTCATGGCACTGAAATTAATTTGATAAACATTAGACTATTGGAATGTATTAAAAAAAGAAGATTTATATAATTTTATTCTGTACTGATGGCCAAAAAAGCAGGCAAATATTTTTATTTCTATTTATAGTCCCAGTTATCCTAAGTATTTCTCTTAATTTGTTTACTTCCTCATTAAATCTAGAAATACAAAGATCTGATGATAACGCTTATAGCTGTGAACTGTTGGTTGAGAATGAAGCAGGCATTAAGCTATTTTATACTTTCACTAAAAAAAAAAAAATCAGTGTTGTCTCCTCCGGCCAAAGAATTAAAAGAAAACTTTAATATTAAAGTCTGAATTGTTAGAAATTGAACGCCCAATCCTTGTTGCATATGTGGTGTGAGTCAGCATATTGCTAACTACAAGGACTCCTATTTGGAGAACATTCTACTCAGAATGGAAAAGCAAGCCTCCAATGGACTCAATACTATGTTCAAACTAGTAGATCAACTCCAGGCCCACACAAGAGAAAAACACAGTTAAATTCAAGAACCTGGCAGATGGGAAGGAAGGAAGGAGTTTGGTAAGCTCCCACCTAAGGCTGCAGTCTTGGAGTTTATGTCACACCTCCCAGGTGAAGTGCTCAACTGCAACTCAGATGAACTTGACCTTACACACACAAACGCATGCACCTGGATGTTAATCTAAAATAAAATTGTATTGATTAGTATAAAGTTGTGTTTGTGATTATTTGGATTGGGAGGTGGAGAAAAATAAACATACCTTTGTTTTATAAATCAAAAAGAGCAAAATTTCTTTTACTGGAAGACAAATATTATGAAAATATTTTATTTCTAATGTTGATAAACTTCATTAAGTGTGTAACATCCTGGGACCAGTAATAATCCAGTCCCTGACTCTAACAAATAAATTTTAAAGTATTTCTGCTACAGAGAACAAAGAATATACTTCTGATGCAACATAACGTATGCGTCTGTTTCACAGGTGAGGGAAAGCGTCGTTAGTTCTGAGCGCCCAGGCCAATCATCTGAACTCTCTCAGTGTCTGTATGATAGGCCAAGATCCACTAGGCTGATGATTCTCAACTGGGATGATTTGGCCTCCCTCTCCGCAGGGGGCATTATTGGTTGTCCCAACTTTAAAAGGGGGTTGCACATTCTTCTTTTATCTAGTGAGGAGAGAACAAGGCTGTTTAACAGTTTTATCCTGTTACACCCTAAACCCTACAACGTGCAAGACATTCCCTCACCACACAGAATTATCTGGTCCAAAATGACCATAGTGCCAAAGTTGAAAACTTCTCATCAGATGCATTGTTTTCTCCCTACTGAGAAATATCTAACCGTGGGCTTCTACTTGCTGATAAGGCTGTGTCCAAGAAAAACATCATTGTAGCCAGTATCAGCCAACCTTCAACTAGCGTTAAAAAAAAAAAAATCCTGTTTTATATCATGGGGGGGGGGGTAGAAATTTGAGTTGTTGGACATAAATGAGTGTGTTACTTGTTTGTTTTTCAATCTAACTTATTTTTGATTTGAAGGACCTTTTGGTAAGAGTACTCAATTAGCTCATGAGGGTGGGTTTGGAAGGACTGAGCTCCTCTGCCTATAATTCACAGTCTACTCAGGGTTCATCCTGAATGAGCAGAGAAGAGATAAAATCTCTAATAATGAAGGAGTAGAAGGCACTTATCGGAGATCTGGGAAGAAAAGTGAGGGACTAATTTCTTCAAAAGTAATCTAGCGATCCTGATGTAGATGCAGAAAGAAAGGGATTCCTACACACTGTCAGTGAGACTACAGATTAATATTAAGGTCAAACCAACTTATTTGGAAAATATTCTGTGTTATACTATAGGGATATTTTATTTCTTGTGCTATATAGCAGATGATTATACTTCCCAGGCTCTTTCAGAAACAGAAACATGAAAAAGTGATTCAAATAAATATGTTAAAGAAAAAGCATTTGTTCATATGTGTTTTGGTCATTTTTCTTTCGTCTTTGCAGAAGCTTCTTGAAGTCATCAATCATTGTAGAAAATCACATTAAAACCACGATGAGATATCACCTTACTCCAGTTAGAATGGCTTTTATTAGAAGTCCCAAAACAATAGATACTGGTTTGGATGCACAGAGAAAGGAACACTTATATACTGCTGGTTGGACTGCAAAATTAATACAACCTTTCCTGGAAGAACTAAAAGTAAACCTACCTTTTAATCCAGCAATCTCACTAGTGGGAATCTACCCAGTGGAAAAGGAGACTTTTCATCAAAAAGACACATGCACTGGGGTGTTTATTACAGCACAATTCACAATTGCAAAGATATGGAATCAACCCAAGTGCCTATCAATTCATGAGTGCATTCATAAAATGTGGTACATGTATACCATGGAGTACTACCCAGCCATTAGAAAAGATGGATGCATATCATTTGCAAGAATCTGGATGGAACTGGAGATCATTTTTCTAAGTCAAATATTTAAAAAATGAAAAAACAAATACCACATATACTCAATATTAAATTGGAACTAGGCGATGACCACACATGTGCCCAGAGGGGAGTAAAACTCAGAGGAAATCAACCAGGGGAAGGAAGGAGCAGGGAGGGATAAAAACATACCTCGTGTGTGCAATGAACACTATCTGGGAGATGGGTACACTCACAGCCGGGACTCAACCATTGCAAAACTATCCATGTAATCTAAAACATTATATCCCCTTAAATTTTGAAATAAAAAAAAGAAAAATCAAAGATGCTGGACATCTGATAAAGATAACTATAATCATAGCCATTGATTTCGCTCAGTGATATGTGACTGTCTTCTTAATCACAGGGCATAGAATGCTGTGCAGGTAGTAGATGCTTCAGTGAATGTTTAGTGAATAAATAAATGATTCCTTCTCCAAAACATAGACTCTTCTTTAATGTGTCAACAGTGCTTATTCATTTTATTTAATTATTCCCGAGGCCTGACTTTTCTTTCTTCGTTGTTTTTCTAACATTTCTTTCTCTTCTGGTATGACTTCCAGGGAAACATTGTAATTCTTGCAATGATTTCCTTACTTTCTTACGTTTTTCATATTGGCATCCTTCTGACTACTTTGGTATCAAATGACTTAAAAGAACTGTTTACGTACTCCCTAATACTTTTAGTACTCCCCTGTTGTCTAAACTGGAACTTTTATCTTTTTAGGTTAACAAAATCTAATTTAGCACTTTAACATTCTTCCATTAACTAGCTTGGAACTATATAATGTATTTAAACTACTATTGTTTTAGGATAGTGTCTGTGACTCAAAGGAGTAGGGCGCTGGTCCCATATGGCGGGTTCAAACCCAGCCCTGTCCAAAAACTATAAACTACTACCATTTAAAAAAAAATTACTTTCAGCAAAATAGTAAGAAAGGCATTGTCATAGGATACAAATTAATTATGAATAAAAGGAGTTTGATCCATGCTTGACATTAACTATGTGACTTTGGATATACTTTAAGATATGTCTCAGATATACAATCCTATATAGTTCCATGGTTTGAGGAGAAATGAATATTACTGGAGATTTAAATTATAGCCAAAATGCACTTTGTTCAATAGTTTAATGAAATTAAAAAAAAAAAAAAAACATGAAGAAGCCAAAATCTGGAAACAAGGGCTCTTTGTTACTTTACCTATGAATAAGTCTTATAGAAAATTAAGTTGCAGAAAATATTAGGAGGATGAAAATAAATCATTTATCAGATCTATGAAGGAAAATTATTCTTTCATAGAAAAGGTTTAAAAATGAAACACTTCTCCCTCACTCATCTTGTTTTCAATAAGTTCAGCTGCCTCTTCACAGTCAAACAACCCATTTCTCTTTATCACTATTAATTATTGTGTTTGAATCATCATGGCCTCAAGATGAACTGCTGCAGGAAAATGGCTTGAAAGAAACACACACATATACATTGCCATCCTTCTTCAGTTTCCTCTTTTTAGTAGCATTGCTTTCAAATCAAGTTGGCTCTCATCCAATACAAAACAAAACAAAACAAAAAAAGCAACAGTTAAACAGCTGGTACTAATTATACTAACTTCAGTGGGACCACATGCACAAATGTCCAGCTAGCAAACTGGATGTGATACAATGGACTTGTTATTTTGTAACTTCACTGTGGTGCCTAAGCTCAGTTTGCCCATTGGCTCTTATTTGAGGTAATATCCAGAATTATGCACCCACACTCTTGCAGTAAATAAGTGTTATTATTTTAATGTGTATAAAAAATAAAAAAAATCCCTGCTTAAGTGTGCATACACAGTAGTGGACCTTATTTTCTGAGAAAACAAAAGCAATTGAGAAAACTGAATATAAATTTTTGAATAAATACTTACGAGTAATGTATTTTGACAATACTGTAAATCTATGGAACTTCAGAAACAAAAGTACACTTTGGTAATGAGCAAAATGAAATTCATGTCCCTGACTACTTTTTCCAGCATAAAACATTATGAAAATATAGTTCTCAAGTTTATTTATAGAAAGAATGGGGAAAGTAAGTGGACTATAAATTATTGATTCTTTTACAAATATTTGTCCTTGGAACTTGAATTTTTATAACATTCTCATCTTTATATTTTATGTTTTATGAAGTTGCCTCATTTTTTAAGAAACTTACATTGCAGCCCTGGCTGTTTCAGACGCTTATTCTCTAGGACCAGGAAGTAAATTTTGGCAATCATATCAAAGAGAATTTGGATAGGGAAAATTCCAGTTCATAATTTTACTCCCTAAGAAGTATAAGTTCTATATTTGGCAAGATATACTGGTTTTAATGTGTTATCCTCTGAAATAGAAACTCTCTTAAGTTTACTTTTGGAAAAAAAAAAAAAATCTCTTGCTCTCCATCAAGACCAGCATCTCACAAATCACAAAGAGGATTTTGTAACTAGGCAACCAAGGTCAGTGAGACTGTGACCAAGGTTTCTACAACCAGCTGAACACACACACCAGGCAGAGGGAGGATTTGAGCTCCAGGGAAGAAAATGAATGTAGTGTTTTGAAGCATTCAGTTTTAAAAACCTATCATTCCATAACTCTATGCAGGTGTACACTACAAAAAACAGCTGCTCCAAACCCACATTTTAAATAATAAAATTATATTCTATTCAAAAGATTCCCCACTACAAATGTCCCCTGATTAGCCAAGAAACTGGAAAACGAGCAACTATAGTAACAGCAACAAAACCCTTAGACATTTTTTCTAACATGGGTAATTTCACTTAAATAGTAAATGAATACTTGACTTTCTAGGTAAAGACACATGGATATAAAGACAGGGAATTTGCTGACTTCTATGGTCTAGAATTTTAAAAATAGATTAAATGTCTTTATGGCTTCTCATAAACTGTTCCCACGTAACTGATAATGATTCTTTATATTGACACACAGCATTGTATATTGATCAATACTATAGCATTATGGTACCTGTAAGAATTCTAGAAGGCAAAAAATATGACTAAAATATATGATGTTATTGATTTTAAGTTAATTGTAGAGTTGTTCACTTTAGAAGCTCAAACATGTGAATTTAAAAAGCGAAAATATTGCGGTAGACCTGTAGCCCCAGTTAGGTTTGAAAAATCATTGAGTATTGCAGTCATTTGCATTGTTAATGGCTGGAGGACTTCACTGAGTAAATAGCTTTAAACTGCTAAAGGTCTCGTACATCTTGGCTGAGTGGATTTGGTAGGCAAGTTGGATATATTTGGTTTTAGTTTTGGTTGCTTACTTTCTACCCATTTTTTTCCACAAGACATGTTCATATTTGTGAACGATGCTTCAAACTCCCCAAGAGAAGCTACTACGTTATCTTTGTTGATTCAAATTTACATTTAGTTTGTGACCTCATATTTAAATTCTTCCTGTCTAAATCTAATGATAAAATTCCTGATGCAATTTTCTCAATATATATCATATCAAGGAAGTATATTACATATTCATAGAATGTATTCATGAAATTAAAATGTCAAAGTTTACATATTGTAAAGTTACAGTAAGAGTAAATATAAGCATTTTTTATCTTAAGAATTTTATTTATTTATTGGCATAACTGATTGTTTCTATATGAGCTCCCCATAAGCATTGATATAAGTATTTTTTAAAAGCATGCAGTCACTTTCTCTTTCCTTCTGACTTCTATTTTACCAATTACATATCTAAGTAAGCTTCAATTGGGCCAAAATTAAGTATAATTTTATTGTTGGTTAAAAGAGAAGCCTGCATATCTCAGTAATGCTGTGTTCACTGGACCTGAGTGTTATCATCTCAGCACAGACACCTGATCCAAAACTACAGGCAATAGTTCACACGTTCTTATATGATACTGAGGAAATATATTTGTTAGCCTATATTTTTAAAGGCAAAATCATCAGTTACTTCGTTCAGTGGTGTTTTCTCAACTTGGAACCTTCCCTCTTAGTAGACTGGCAGGAGGGAGGGAATACGATGTTATATTGTAGGAAATCTGGAAGCATTTGAGAATTCATATGCTGCAGGGAAGAACAGTAGGGAAGTAAAATTAAGTAATTCAGCCTCTGGACTGATAAGTGACAGTGTCAGAAGAATATTTAGTGTCACATTAAAGTTCACTTACATGTAGTATTAACCGTGAGACTGTTCTTAATGCATAAAACAGACATGGTGAGAAAGCTGTGGATATGGATAAAGACCATGTTTTTAATTTTTTTAATTAAGTCATAAACACATCGATCATGTATACATTAATGCATTTATGGGGCACAATGTGCTGATTTTAAATACAATTTGGAATGCTTACATTAGACTAGTTAATATAGCCTTCACCTCATTTACTTAATTATTGTGCTAAGATATTTATACTCTATGCTTAATAGATTTGACATGTACCCTTGCAATATGCACCATAGGTGTGGTAACAACGTTTACCCTCCCTCCATCCCCCCCTTCCATCCCCCTCTGCTTCCCTCTTTCATCCTGGGCTATAGTTGTGATTTACCTTTCATATGAAAGTGTGAGTGATTATAAATTGGTTTTATAATAGTACTGAGTATATTGGATACTTTTTCTTCCATTCCTGAGATGCTTTACTGAGTAGAGTATATGTTCCAGCATTTTTTGTTGTTGTTTTTATAGATGTTGCTTTATGTCTGGATGCATGATTATCATTGTACACTGGTTTTGTTTTGCATTTCTAAAATAAACTTTTAAAGATGTTATATGTATATTCTATGGGATAAATAGAAAGTATCTACTTAAGTTCTTCCTAGAAGCCAAATTTAAGTGTAAACAAGAAAGTAGAAGAATTGTACAATAAATGAAGCATAAGCCAAAACTTACTTAACAATTTTACTAAGGGTTTTTCCCTAACATTTTTATTATGTATATCCATTAGTAATAAAATCAAATTAAAAATCCTCTTTTCATAAGTTATCCTTTGGCCTGGTGAAAAATATTGTTGAATGTTATTTTTATAGGAATCTTTACTTGGAAAAAATATCATTTAATAACTTATAAGATTTTTTAATTTTAGTAAATATATAAACATATCCTCTTTAAACATGTCTATAGTATCCTTTGGGCCTTTTATCTTGCCAAAAGAATGAATGTGTTTCAGAACAGATTTAGCTGTAAGTTTTCATATGTTTCCATAATTCATGATAAATGACATCTGTGAGCCAGATGGAATTAATGAAAATGTCCCTTTACTTCCTGTGTTGCTCAGGAGAAAATAATACTGATCATTTTGACCTCAAAGCAATTATAGTTTTATTGTCTGCAGATCACATCATTTTTCACATTTGCTCCTAGAAGAAAATTATTTCAATATTGACAACATGTTCAGTTGTTTCTGTCCTGTTCTTAAAGAATTGATGCTTTTTTATTTTTAGATAAATACCTATGGAAAGTTAAACAATCTTTTATACTAACCAGATAAGAAGTACTCTGGCTTGAGCTATGAACTTAGCTCCCTTAGCACTAAACTCTGGGGAACAAGAAACATAAAGATACAGCAAATATTAACTCAGATTTTAAATTACACATTAATATATTTATTTCATAGAGAAATATAAACATTAGAAGTTATTTCTTAAAATTTCTAAAATCAAATGTTTTATATTGGACAATAATGACCACAATTTCCAGGTCAGTGCACTTGGAAAAATAACTTTTAGCATGAATAATTTGATTAACACATTTAGCACTTCATTTTGTCCATATTGTTTTAGGCATAAGCAATGCAAATTAACAGCTGATGTAAAAATACACTTATTGGATATGTTGCAAAAGAAAACAAGCACGAAGAGCAGGAAGAAAAAAGACACTGCAATTCTAAAGAGCAAATTTTAAAGAATTACATTGCATTTACAAAGAGAATTGGGTGAGAAAATACATGACAAAAATATTTTTATGAGATCCGGAACTCTGTGGATATGCCTTTACTTTCTGCTGAATGCTTAATGTTGAATGTTTGCAAATTAACATTTCCTATCACAGTGCTAAGGCAGGGGCTATATTTCATTCTTTTCTGTATCCTGAGATTTATCAGAATGTTTAAAACTCATTCTAAAAACAGTTGCACATTTGATTAAAAGATAGGTGAATGAGGGCAGTGCCTGTGGCTCAAGGAGTAGGGCACCAGCCTCGTATATTGTGTGTGGCAGGTTCAAACCTGGCCCTGGCCAAAAAATGCAAAAAAAAAAAAAAAAAAAAAAGGTGAATGAACAAATCCTTTATCAGTTCTATCAAGAATCACCTGTCAATATTATATCCCAGTCTTCAAAAACTAATTAAAGAGTAATTTTTTTGTTTTTAAGCCAAGACAAGCAACTCTATTATTGGGAATGACCTAGAACACCTGCTAGACAAAGTATAAAAGAGCTGCAAAAATTAAGCAATAAATTTTAAGCGATGGAAATGAATAATTCCTTGTTAAATATTACATTTTTGATGTTTTCATTACTTAATCTATTGATTATGAAAATGCTCAAAATTTATTAAATACTTTGTTTTAATTCATAATCAAATTATACTGTAATTAGTCCATTTCTGCCTCAATTCTTTGATTTTGTATTTCATACACATGTTAAGTTTTTAAAGACTAGAGAAATATTGCAATGAATTATTAATGCTATCATTAATTTAAGTGCAAATTATTATATAATTAATAGTCTTCCTGTTAAAGAAGAAACAGTAGTTACAACAATTGTAGACTTACAAATATAAAATGGTAGCTTGCTAAAATTAGCCTTACTTTAGTCTTTTTTATTTATAAATCTGAAATAAAGTAATTATTTGGTTTGAATGTTAGGAGTAATCATTTTACTATTTAAAGGGAAATGTTATTGTCTTTACTGAGTACTTCAAACATTCTCAGATTTAATAAGCAGTACTGAACTATAGAGTTAAATAGAATTTCCAAAAGCTTCACATTTATCCTTGTAAGATGCACCACAGGTTTAATGCCACCAATCACGTTCCCTCCGCTTCCATCCCCCCCCCCGCTCCCTCTCCCCCTTACCCCTATTCTTAGGTTATAACTGGGTTATAGCTTTCATGTGAAAGCCATAAATTAGTTTCATAGTAGGGCTGAGTACATTGGATACTTTTTCTTCCATTCTTGAGATACTATACTAAGAAGAATATGTTCCAGCTCCATCCATGTAAACACGAAAGAGGTAAAGTCTCCATCTTTCTTTAAGACTGCATAATATTCCATGAATATAAATGTCTTAACACAATAATTAAGAAAATGCCAGGAAGGCTATGTTAACCAGTGTGATGAAAATGTTGCAAATGGTCTATAAAACCAGTGTATGGTGCCCCATGATCGCATTAACGTACACAGCTATAATTTAACAATAAAAACAACTATTAAAAAATAAATAAAGAAAGAAAGAATTTCCAAAAGCTTCACACAGATATCATTACTGACCATGGTTATAAAATTCCAAAGTGGTCCTGAGTTGTGCAATAGTGTATAAATATGTGTATGTGTGTGGTATTACCTATGCATCTATGATATCAACTATGTAGTCATCTTTTTTCATATTAATAATAGATATAACTATGTACTGCTTTTCCTTACATAAGGTAGCATACAGAAAACTCTTCAACTTAATACCTATAAGGAATATTAATTTGTGAATATTTTCTTGTTGCCATTTTTCCTCATAGAGTTTATTAAAAAAATAAATTTTTGTATACCAAGAACGCTTTACAGTTTGTTAACTTTTATACTGGTCATTTACAAATTAATTTATATAAGTTTTAAAGAACTAATTATGTATAATTACACATACATGTACAAAAGGGATACATTATCACCAGTACTAAAATAAGAAACAATAAAAGAAACTCCCTAGATCCAAAAATGTGCTCAAACCTTTAATTGTGAATTCAAAATAGTATTTTCCAGGATCTTTCTTTTTTTTTTCTTAATCTTAGGGTGCTTGTTTGATGATTAAGTAAATAAAGAAACAAAATGCATAGTGTCATTAAAAATAGATGCATTGATATTAAATTTTGCAATCTATATCTCTAGGAGAATATTATTTCTAATTATTACAAGATGTTTGAATCACAAAATGTAGCATATAGGTGTAATTGAATTTAAAAACAATGTATGGTTCTACAACTTGAAAAATTGAGAACCGTTAAATATTGAAAGACTCTCTTTAAATCAATCAGAATTGTTTTAATGTTTGTTCTGGAATTACTGCCATCTGTTTTTTTTCTGTCACAGTCCCACTCTGTTGCCCTTGCTAGCTGACTGCTGTGGTATCAGACTAGGTCATAGCAATCTCGAATTCCTAGATTCAAGTGATCCTCCTGCCTCAGCCTCCTATGTAGCTTGCATGATAGTCACCTACCACCATACCCTGCTAGCAGTCTTTTATTATTATTATTTTATTTTTTTGGCAATTTTTGGCCAGGGCTGGGCTTGAACTTGCCACCTCCAGCATATGGGGCTGGCGCCCTACTCCTCTGAGCCACAGGCGTCGCCCCCTGCCAGCAGTCTTTTATTTTGAAGATATAACTGCCATAAAGGAAGGCAGCCCCCATTCTGTCAGACTATGTGGTCTATAATGTTTTGAACTTTTTTTTTTTGGTCTTCTTTACTACTTTTCATGTTGATTAAATTTTCAATAGTTGTTATACTATGGTATTCTGGCAACACAGCACTGGCCCTCAGTCTGACTCATACAGCATGATTATTTCCAGAACTATAAAGACATGGTTTTATTCCCATGTTTTATCTTTTCTTTTCTTTTATCACAATGACTATATGGTGGAGTGAGTTCAGTGTCATTCATTATTATCTTTAACAAAATTGTAAAAAGGAGAAAACAGAAGA
Organism: Nycticebus coucang; assembly: GCF_027406575.1. Classification (NCBI taxonomy): domain Eukaryota; kingdom Metazoa; phylum Chordata; class Mammalia; order Primates; family Lorisidae; genus Nycticebus; species Nycticebus coucang. Next base: position 63,249,012 of record NC_069780.1, on the reverse strand, counting down.
AAGTGCTGAAGAATGGATAAGACAATTATGAAAATATAAAAAGTAAGGTCTTATTTTCTTTCTGCTTTAAAATCTTACATATTTAATTTACTATGTGGTGTTCCTGAGAATCAATTGAACATTTAGATCACAAAAATGACTTAATTTTCAGAGAAGGATGCTTTAACACTATACATATATACATATTTCATACACTATTAAAATTTGTGACATTACTTCTCATTTATTAAAGTTCCCAGTACACTAATGATTTATATACAGAAATTTCCAATATGAAGGCTTCATATTTGAATAATCAGAACTATGCAACTATTGACCTTCTTATGAATCTTTAAACAAAAATGAATATTAGACTTAAAATTGTCATATGCTTCAAATTTATACAAAGTAGACTTTGATTGTTCAAACACAGATCAGAAAGCAGTGATGAAGAAAGTTTTTTTTTTTTTTTTTCCTGAACAGGCCAGAGAGGAAATATTGTGGGCTGGGTCTCATGGTCTTGGTCCTTCACTGCAGGAAGTACACAAATGCTAATAAGGAGGGGTAGATGTGTCCTAATAACACTTTGTTTTTTTTTAAGTTTCTTTTTTTTTTTTTTTTATTGTTGGGGATTCATTGAGGGTACAATAAGCCAGGTTACACTGATTGCAATTTTTAGGTAAAGTCCCTCTTGCAATCATGTCTTGCCCCCATAAAGTGTGACACACACCAAGGCCCCACCCCCCTCCCTCCGTCCCTCTTTCTGCTTCCCCCCCATAACCTTAATTGTCATTAATTGTCCTCATATCAAAATTGAGTACATAGGATTCATGCTTCTCCATTCTTGTGATGCTTTACTAAGAATAATGTCTTCCACTTCCATCCAGGTTAATACGAAGCATGTAAAGTCTCCATTTTTTTAATGGCTGAATAGTATTCCATGGTATACATATAACACAGCTTGTTAATCCATTCCTGGGTTGGTGGGCATTTAGGCTGTTTCCACATTTTGGCAATTGTAAATTGAACTGCAATAAACAGTCTAGTACAAGTGTCCTTATGATAAAAGGATTTTTTTCCTTCTGAGAAGATGCCCAGTAATGGGATCGCAGGATCAAATGGGAGGTCTAGCTTGAGTGCTTTGAGGTTTCTCCATACTTCCTTCCAGAAAGGTTGTACTAGTTTGCAGTCCCACCAGCAGTGTAAAAGTGTTCGCTTCTCTCCACATCCACGCCAGCATCTGCAGTTTTGAGATTTTGTGATGTGGGCCATTCTCACTGGGGTTAGATGATATCTCAGGGTTGTTTTGATTTGCATTTCTCCAATAATGATGAACATTTTTTCATGTGTTTGTTAGCCATTCGTCTGTCATCTTTAGAGAAACTTCTATTCATGTCTCTTGCCCATTGATATATGGGATTGTTGGCTTTTTTCATGTGGATTAATTTGAGTTCTCTATAGATCCTAGTTATCAAGCTTTTGTCTGATTGAAAATATGTAAATATCCTTTCCCATTGTGTAGGTTGTCTCTTTGCTTTGGTTATTGTCTCCTTAGGTGTACAGAAGCTTTTCAGTTTAATGAAGTCCCATTTGTTTTTTTTTGTTGTTGCAATTGCCATGGCAATCTTCTTCATGAAGTCTTTCCCCAGGCCAATATCTTCCAGTGTTTTTCCTATGCTTTCTCTGAGGGTTTTTATTGTTTCATGCCTTAAATTTAAGTCCTTTATCCATCTTGAATCAATTTTTGTGAGTGGGGAAAGGTGTGGGTCCAGTTCCAGTCTTTTACATGTAGACATCCAGTTCTCCCAACACCATTTATTGAATAGGGAGTCTTTCCCCCAAGGTATGTTCTTGCTCGGTTTATCGAAGATTAGGTGGTTGTAAGATGTTAGTTTCATTTCTTGGTTTTCAATTCGATTCCAAGTGTCTATGTCTCTGTTTTTGTGCCAGTACCATGCTGTCTTGACCACTATGGCTTTGTAGTACAGACTAAAATCTGGTATGCTGATGACCCCAGCTTTATTTTTATTACTAAGAACTGCCTTGGCTATACTGGGTTTTTTCCAGTTCCATACAAAATGCAGAATCATTTTTTCCAAATCTTGAAAGTACGATGTTGGTATTTTGATAGGAATGGCATTGAATATGTAGATTGCTTTGGGAAGTATAGACATTTTAACAATGTTGATTCTTCCCATCCATGTGCATGGTATGTTCTTCCATTTGTTAATATCCTCAGCTATTTCCTTTCTGAGGATTTCATAGTTTTCTTTATAGAGGTCCTTCACCTCCTTCGTTAGGTATATTCCTAGGTATTTCATTTTCTTTGAAACTATGGTGAAGGGAGTTGTGTCCTTAATTAGCTTCTCATCTTGACTGTTATTGGTGTATACAAACGCTACTGACTTGTGGACATTGATTTTATATCCTGAAACATTACTGTATTTTTTGATGACTTCTAGGAGTCTTGTGGTTGAGTCTTTGGGGTTCTCTAAGTATAAGATCATGTCGTCAGCAAAGAGGGAGAGTTTGATCTCCTCTGCTCCCATTTGGATTCCCTTTATTTCCTTGTCTTGCCTAATTGTATTGGCTAGAACTTCCAGCACTATGTTGAATAGGAAAGGTGACAGAGGACAACCTTGTCTGGTTCCAGTTCTAAGAGGAAAAGCTTTCAGTTTTACTCCATTCAGTAAAATATTGGCTGTGGGTTTGTCATAGATAGCTTCAATCAGTTTTAGAAATGTGCCACCTATGCCTATACTCTTCAGTGTTCTAATTAGAAAAGGATGCTGGATTTTATCAAATGCTTTTTCTGCATCTATTGAGAGGATCATGCGATCTTTTTTTTGCCTCTGTTAATATGGTGGATAACGTTTATGGACTTGCGTATGTTAAACCAGCCTTGCATCCCTGGGATGTTTAAGTTTCTACTGTAGTTTTCAGACCCCTGAAATAGATAAGTTTTCAGTATTGTTTAATAAATAGAAATAGATATGATTACTATCTTACAAATTTCTCTCTAAAAGGTAAAAGAAGTTTTTAAAACTTAAGTGAATGGATGTGAGTTAAGTTGAAACATGAGTCTGATCTGCAGTCAGAAGAATCAGAGAGTAAACAAGTAAACCAACAAAGTGTGGGCTCATGTACCTTTAAGTAAACAAATATTATTTTTGATGAAAGATTCCACTTTTAAATCTGTGATTTATTAAGGCAATATATTTTATTTACCAAATACTTCTTTGTTATGGATTCAGAAAGTAAAAACAAGGGATCAAGGAAATAACCACAAGCTCAAGACATTCACTTCCCAGATGTAATTGGCTTTATAGAAATTTGGAGAGAAGATTGCTTTGATGAATGTTTCTTTCTCCCATTGCTGGGAGCAAAGTTTTACATACATGTCTTAGATGAAACATGTTAAACATATTAAACCATTTATACCCTAACTGAGCTCTTGTCTGCATGTCCTATCAATAATTGATAGGGTAAGTGGAAATGTCTCACTTTGATTTTAGAAATGTCCATTTTTCTTTGTAGTTCTATAAATATTTCCTTTATATATTCTTTTGTTTATGCAAAAAATTATATTTTATTGGTTGAAATACGAGATCTGTGATACATTCTGAATAAAACAGTTGTGAATTATGTTAGAATGCAAATAGACATTCCACTCAAGAACACAACGTACTAATAGTTTTAATTTACCTCTCTCCTCTGTTGATATCTACTTGGATATAACAGTTCTCCCCTCAGTTCCAAAAATAAGACTATGTTTTCGTTGCTCTTCCCTGCAAAACAGTTATTGCCATTGAATAGAGAAAGTGATCACTGCTTCAACTCTGCATTATTTTTACCACATAATCAATCCCTACTAACATATTACCCTCTTCCTATAAAAATCCCAGTGTCCAAATTGTGTAGCCTGCTGTAATTCTGTGAGTTAGCAGAACATTTCTTTCCTGTAATCCACTATGCCCATTTTTCAGGATAAACACATGTTGAATGTTGTAAGTGTGAGTAATGTGCTGTGTACATTTTCTAATGCTCTACAGTAACGGTTCTTGGGTATTAGCTTCAGCATATGCATTTTATTTGTTTGGTTTCATCAAATATGTACATTTTCATATCCAGTCAAAGTTAAGGGCTGGATAAACCCTCTGCCACATACATTTATTTAATATCTCTTTAGTATGGACTCTCTAATATTGATTAGTACTAGAATTCATGATGAAGAGATTGTCATACTCACTGAGTTGATAAGTAATGGAAATGAGTTCTCTGAGGCTGTGAAAAGTGTGACTTGGGACTAAAAACCTCACCACACCCATATTGCTTTTTATGGTTTCTCTTTAATATGGATTTGGTGATGATGTGCAAGGTATGAATTTTGACAGAGTATCTTGTCACACTCATTACAGTTATTTCTCTACAGTATGAATAACTCTCTACAGTATGAACAACATGATGTTGTACAAGGTATGATTTATCCATTCATGACACTGCACACGTAAGGTTTCTGTCTGGTTTGAATTCTCTAATGTTATGCAAAGTCTGAATTGTATTTGACAGCCTTACTACATTTATTACATTTATAAGGATTCTCCCCAGGATGAATATTCTGATTTTTGCAATGGTAACTTTTCCGTGTACCTTACATTTGTAATAATTCTCTCCAGTATGAATTCTCTGATCCACTGTGAGGAACAACTTCTGCCTGAAGCCCTGTCACAGTCATCTGTAAGGTTTTTCTCCAGTATGAATTCCTCCATATCATGCAAACTTGATTGAAGACCTGGCCACCCTGTTCACATTTAGAAGCCTTCTCTCCAGTATGGGTTACTTGGTGGTTGGTAGGCCTCGAAGGCAAACTAAAGGCTTTTCTATCTACACTCATTACATCTGTAAAGTTTTTCCATTACGTGTGTTTTCTTTTCTTGGATGAGTAACGGAGTATCAGTAAATTCATTCCTATATTTATTAAAAGTGAGGATTTTGACAGTAAAAGTATGTGTTGAAATGGTGAAGCTGAGCAAACATGTCTGAAATCCCTTTAAACTTGATTACATTCATAGTTTCCATTCAAATTGAAACAGCTACGTGTTGAGCAGATGTAAGTGACAGCTTAATCCAGGTAGATTTATGTTAGGCGGCTTCTTGCATTGCTCCTCCCTGAGTAAGAACCATTCCTGACTTCTGTTCTTTCCTTGTCCTCCTCTTTTCGGCTTTTTCCTCACCCCAAATGAGTATTTACACGTCAGTCACCCTGCAGAGTCACCTTCTCTCCGTGTGATCAGTGTCCCTTTAAATTTAGAATTGTTGTAGATTCTTGACTGATTGTCTCTTTCATTAGTACAAAATGTCACTTTTAAAATTTGCTAGTGCATCTTACCTTAATATGTAAACATCTGATGCATGACAGAGCAGCTTTCTTCGGTTAGTATTTTCCAGATGAATCTTTTCTTTATCCTTCTGTTTTTGATCATTTTTATCATTGTATTAAAGTCCTAATTATTCTAGGCAGGTTTTTCTTAATATTTTCTGACAAAATTATCTTTTTATTAAAAGATTATATATGAGTATATACATATATAGACATGAAAAACAAAATTTCATGTGATCTAAAATAAAACTTGTAATTAAAAATTTATTTTAATTCGTAGTATTCCAGGATCTAAGGTCAGGGGCTGATATGAAGTAGAATCAGCTAATTATTGAAAAGATTGCTAAAATTATCTTATGAACGAAAAATTTCTTCTATTTCCTCTTCCATTTCACTAAATGTCACTGGTTCCTGTGGTTAGGAAATTTGGGTTCACCTTCATTTTTATTTTTTTTCTAAATGACGTCTATTTAGGTGACATTTTACTAAATTCTACAAACTTAATTTGAAAATGCTTCTCATAGCTACAAATTCATTTTTTTATTGATGACTTTATCAGATAATTCAAGTCTATTTTAATATGTCCTTTTCTTTCATGATAGTTTTCTCAAATTGGATGCAACCTTTATCACTGTCAGATTAAATTTAGCATAGCTTATGTACACAAAGTGTCATAAGTAAACAGCTCTCAGTTGCCCTTCAGAGGACTGGACCAATCTTCTCTCTTTCCATATATCTTGTCCATTTACGTGGGTCATTTCGAAAGTTTTGAGGTATACAAAAATCAAGAAATGTAACATCCACGTGGATGGAAACAAATGAAGCCCTCCCAGCAACAGCAATAAGCTGAGCAAGTTGTGAGTTGCGCAGGTGAATAAAAAAGACACCATTGGCTGTGTGTCTTGGACATGAAATAATGGACTGTAACACAATCTGTCTCAAAAATTCTACCATGACCAACAAATACCTGACACCACAGCAAAAGTGACTTCCTCTGTTCCCCATTTTCTGCTTTTCATATTTGAACTTTTAATCATGTTATTCTTTCTTTTGGAACTTACTTTCTTTCTTATCACTTATGGGTTTTGAAATACCATACATCCCTAAAGCACCTGGAGCTGCGTCAGATGCTCACAAACCATGGAGGTGCATCTTGCTGTGACAGATCCTCCAGCACTTTGCTGTGTTTCACGAGTGACACTGATCATATCAAGGCACAGTGTACTTACCTGGCAAAGTTAAACGTGAAAATGTGTTTTCTCCCTCATCCTTATTAAATTTTAAGTTTTGAGAGCAAGAACTCAGTCTTGTTCATCTTCTGAAATAGCACGCACCACACAGATACACACGCGCAATGCTCTGTGTGCTGCTTAGTTGCTTAAAAAAAGTAAGTAGACAATCCGTAGTGCTCTTTTTGTTTTATTTTTTTCTTCAGTCAGATTTATCCAAGATGAGAAGAAATATGAAGGTAAAATTAAACCAAGAAATTTCTGCTCTGCTTGTGGCAACTGAAGAATTTTTATCTATGGTTAAAACGAGAATGTATATTCCTATTTTGTTGTATATTTATTTATTTATTTATTTATTTATTTTTGAGATACAGTCTCACTTTGTTGTCCTCGGTAGAGTGCTGTGGCGTCAGCTTGGCTCACAGCAACCTCAAACTTTGGGGCTCAAGTGATCCTCTTGCCTCAGCCTCCTGAGTAGCTGGGGCTAGAGGCCTGTGCCACAATGCCCACCCAGTTTTTCTATGTTTAGTAGAGGTGGTGTCTCATTCTAGTTCAGGCTGGTCTCAAACTCCTGAGCTCAAGTGATCCACCAGGGTCGGCCTCCCAGAGTGCTAGGATTACAGATATGAGCCACCCCACCCAGTCTATTTTGTTGTATATTTTAAAACATTATTTCCCCAGAATACTATCTAAAGATTCAAAACTAATTTTAGCAAAAGGACAATAACATTAGTCTACAGCCTAAACAATTCTCCCCTTCTTGCCAATGATATAATCTTCTGGTAAGTAAAGACAAAGAGGATAAAATGACGTTGCCTATGTACAATTGGCCAATTTATTTGTTTTTTGAGAGGGAATAATGCAGAGAGCTAAATTTTTTGCCATCATTTGACACATTGCTAGCCTTGTCTATTCTTCTCTATAGCTTTTTAAATAATGTATCTATTTGACTTTGCTCTTAGGCTGCTTCTTGTCATTATTGTTCACTGAAAGTATGTGTTCTATGTCTCTAAAATTAAACCTCCATTTGAGGACAGTTGTTAGCGTGCTTCTGATTTTGGCAAATTACAAATTTGAAATAAAATACAAATTCACTCACATACACCTCATTCTTTTATATACATATATGTATACGTATTTTACAGTTTGTTACTTTTATTCATATTTTTAAGAAAACAAATTTTTTTTTAAAGATAGATATTAGATACTTACCTAAATGATCCCAAATTTGGTATATTTACACTAAAAACCTTGAAGAAATTTTATTTTTAATTTTATTTTTGTATTTAATTTTTATTAAATCATAACTGTATACATTTATGTGCGATGATTTGATAAGCAATGTAGAATGCTTAAGTCAAACTGATTAACATATCCATCCCCTCACTTACTTACTTTTTGTGGTAAGACATTTGTAATTTACTCTTAATTGTTTTGAAATGTACCCCTGCATTGTGCACATTAGGCGAGATCCCACCAAATGCCTTCCCTCCTCTCTCCAGTCACTCATTCTTATATTTTGAAGTTAAATATGTTAGCTACTAACCAGTGGCCTCCCTGCACATCTGTCAGATTAATCTCCTTAAACAGCCATTTACATTATAAAATGAAATGCAAGGTATTATTTTGTACCAAATGTCCATAAGCCAATTGTCTTACTAAAAAAAAAAAAAAGCCAATTTGAATTAATTGATTTAGAAAAATGGTTCCATATATAAAATCTTTTATTTCTTTGATTTAAAAATGTAGAAAAACATTCATGGGGAAAATTTATCAACAACCATGAGCATGATTTGATTGGGAAAATGTGAGGCCAAGAAGGAGCAAAGGAACTCTTCAGAGGGTGATATACCAGAAATGTAAGCCAAGAATACCCCTGGAGTGGGATTTTTGAGGGAGCTTAATTACAAGTACTAGTATACGTGACTGGATAAGCAATACATTGTTGACTTAGGGTCCATGTAGACGTATAAGGATTTATGTCACTACCAAGAAACTCAGGGAATGGGATGCACTCACCACTAGATTCACCCTGATAGTCCTGAAATGTCCACTTCACTGTCCACTTTGGGAGGCTGAGTTGGGAGGATTACTTAAGTGGGCTTAAGCCCAGGAGTTCAAGGTTGCAGTTAGCTATGATGACACTACTGCACTCTAGCTAGGCAACAGAGCAACTCTGTAAATAAATAGCCATGGTGCCCTCTGGGATATGATTAGGTAATAATTACAGTACATCCTTGCACAATATTGGCTGTGGGCCTTCCACTGAGACAAGATGGACACTTCTTTGGTTAGTAAGTTCTGGATCTGAAAACTGGTTCAAATTTGATAGTTTTGACCACATTCTGCCAACTGCTGACTGCTGACATTTCACTAGGACAACCAGCATGACCTTTGGTTCCTCCTTCTTGCCTTTTTCTGGTTGTGAAGGATAGGCAGTGCCCTCACTGACCACACACCTATTTGCTCCTACTTGTGCACTACTTATGGGACATCTCCAAATGACTGCTGGTCAACATTTGAGCTGCTCCTTCAACCTTGATGTTAACATGGTAATTTTGGCATCATGGTTTCTTGTAGTTAAGCACTAACATCTGACTTCTGCTACATCTTGCCCATCATCATCATGGGCGTGAAGGAGCAAGCTCTGTGACTGCAAGCAGGGCCCCCATAGAACTGTCTGTGTGATGCTGGTTCTCCTCTTAGCCCCATGTATCCAATGGCCTTGGGACGTGGTGTGTGTTTAGAGCCTCATATGCAAGATAACTTAATTATTTTTCGTTTTCTTTTTGTTCTCTTTTCTTTTTCTTCTTTCTTTCTTCTTCTTTTTTTTTTTTTTTTTGTCTCACATAATGTATTTAGTCCAGTCTATTTCAGCATGTCCACTTCACTTGCCCCTTTCATTTCTGTATCTGATTTCCTGAGAATTTCCACTTTGGTCAACATTAGCCATAGACTACCAGTCATTGTAGTGGTAGTGTATACCATTACTGGGTTCCTTGGTAGTTAGATAAATCTAGAATGAACCTTAAGTCGACAATGTATTGCTTATATGGTCATGTATACTAGTACCTCTAATGGAGTTCTCTGAAAAGATTCAATTCCAGGGGTATTTTTTGGCTTATGTTACTGGTATGTCATCTTATGTATATATAGTCCCTTTGCTCTCTTCTTGGCCTAGCACTGTTCCAGCCCAATCATGCTCACATTTAATCTCTGTCATTGGCTCTGTAGCCTGTAGACAAGCTGATAGGAGCTCTCAAGAGGAGCATTTCTTATCTTTGCAGAGGATGGGGCTCTTCAACATATTTCAGCAAAGCAGCCAGCTCTTCCAAAGGATGAGTGGGAAAAAATGTACAACTCTGAGAGTTGGAGAAAGAAGTTCTGAAGGGAGGATACCTTGAGAGGAATCAGTCTATTCAGATGTCCTCATTCCACATTTCAGGGACCCAAATTTAGCCTGGCACACCTGCCTTCACTGGGAATTTAAATATCTCTGAAACTCTGTAATTCTATTAGATCTTCTGTTGGATGCTTCCCTGTGTCCTCTCTTCCACAGCAGTATAAGGGACTCTACTCTGGCAGCTCCCACAGAATCCTTCTGGCTGACACATTCAGGCCTTACATCCTGAATCTCACATTTTCTTTTCTTAGAGCAGCAATTCAAATTAACAGAATAACCTCTGGTGTCTTGTAAGCTTTCCTGCCTTAATATTTTGAAATGCCTAAATCATTAAAATATAAAAACATTTCACTACACAGTGATATTTTGCTCATGTGCCAGAAAATACGTTTTCCGCATTCCTCGGGGTGGTGTCCTTCCCTTCCAGTCAGTCTGTGACCTACTACCTGACCTCATTTCACTGCCTGTTTTCTGGCACTCATTGCATTAGTTTGGGCCCTCTGAGAAGTAGGTATCAGACAGGTTTGGCCATATAAGTGATTTATTGGGGGAAAAATAACTAAAGAAAAATGAGGAGTCAGAACAGGTTGGGAGAGTGCTCACAATTTGATGCAGATCTGACCCCTATGGAGGAAAGGGAGAAGGAAGGTAAATTATTGAGTAGAGTTTTAGACTATAATGCAATTCTTAGAAAGTGTCAGCAAGGCAGATGGGTTCTTGAGCCAAAGTTGCACATCACAGGGGTGCTTGTCTCCCAAGAACTGTCCTGCCATGCTCAGGCACTGGTTGGAAGCAACCAGTGGGAATTGTGGCTTTGACACAAATGCAGTGTTGATTTGTAAACACAGCAGCTGGGACTGTTAGTCAGTTTAACACCCCAATGTCAGAGATTTGGGAGGACCATATTCTCCACTGGTAGAGTCCAAAATGCTATTCTCTCCTTTTGGAATGAAGATAAATGCATTTAAAGCCATGTGTTGAAAATGGCAGAACCTCTGTCAACGTAAGTTCCTGAATAAGTTCACAGAGGATGACACCAGCCATTACCATTATGTAAGGAAGAAATAAATTCTTGTTGTGTTTGGATAATTGTAGATTTTAGAATTTATTTGTGAGAGAAGCTAACTTATTTTTATTCAGCTTGGCCCACAGTCTGTTTGTATTTACATTTCCCTTTCCTCTCTGGGCTTTTGCTGACATCCCAATAGCTCTGTGCCAGAGTTTTCGTTGTCCCAGTGATGCCCACATGGCAATCTCTTTGTGAGTGTTTGAATTTTATAAGCGTTGACTATTCCTCACTCAGAGATGTCTTGTGCCCCACAAAAATTCATATCTTTCAGAGGGAAGTAATTTAAAATTCACAGTCAAATCATGCCCTCAGTTTTATGGTCTGTTACCTGAGTACTTAATTAGATTTTTCCCCCAACTTTGCCTGCATATCTACTATTTGTAGACTTCTGAATACTATGTATTTTCCTACTTCTTGAAGCCTTTTGAATTAGTGAAATTATCAGATTCCCTAACTTTTGGATGTTATCTATTTTCCCTCTTCTTTGCCTAAGCCAGGGGTAAATATTTCCTTGGATTCTTTACTTCAGGTCTTCTCTGAAATACTATATTAATTTCATATTTGGAAATCCTTAAATCTGCTATTTCTCTATACTCTTTTATTTTACAGTCCCTTGATTCTAGAGCATCTTCCTTATACTTGGTCTACAATTTTAATAGGGAGCCTTATATTGTTCTATGTCCTTAATTGTATTTCTACGTCTGTTTCCATGGCCTTTTATTCAGTAGTAACTTGATATTAACCAAGCTAGCTTTTTCTCTGAAAAACCCCCAATATCCTTTTCTCCTGATTTTAGGATTATCTGTGTTTTACAAAGCATTCCGAAACAGACAACTTTCTGTTTTCTACTTTCTTCCATTCCTGGGCTATTATTTTGTGTCTCTTTTATTTAAGCACTCGTATATTATATGTTTAAATATTTTTGCTCCACACCTCCAATAAGATATTTTTATCTCATTAAATTTTGTGGAAGGTAAAACCATTCTTGCAACTACTATAAAAAATTTGGAATATAGATATGAGAAATACGTAAAATTTTTAAAATCCTTTTTTAATTCTATAGAATGTGATACTAATATTCTAAAATGCATTTTTCAAAACTCCCAATTTGAAGTTTTATTTTTATTTTATTTTAAGATTTTGTAGGGAACAGCCAATTAGTATAAAGTATTCCTTATTAATATTATGTAACCATCTCTATAAAACTGGAGACTTTTTGTTAGTCTTTCAAACTCCTGTGATTCTTATTAATTCTCTTATGATGCTAACAGCAATGGATAGAATATACCCATTGGGGTAAGGGTTCCCTATTCAATAAATAAGGATAAATCCACATGTTAAAGAATGAATCAGGACCCCTATCTCTTGCCATATATAAAAAATAATTCAAGATTGACTAAAGAATTAAATGTAAGACATAAAACCATCAAAATTTGGGAAGAAATTATAGGAAAAACTCTTCTCAACCTTGGGACATTGGCCTGGGAAAAGAATTTATTACATTTATTACTAAAACTCCAAAGGCAAATACAGAAACAATAAAAATAAATAAATGGGGTTTATTAATTATACATACACACACACACACCATGGGTTACTACTCAGCCACAAAAGGGAATGAAATACTGTAATTCACAGTAACTTGGTTGGAACATTATCCTAAGTGAAGTATTTCAGGAATGGGGAAACAAACACCATGGGTTCTCACTAAGTAAGTGGGAACTAAATGATAGGTTCACAAGGGCACAAAGATACATAAAGGGAAGCCAAGGGTGATAGACACAACAAAAGCCTTGACTTAAACATTGTATAAGATATCATGTCACACGCATGTGTACCCTGTTAATGTTTTGAAACTAAAAAAAAAAAAGGCATTGAATAATGAAAAACTTTTAAGCAGTCTGCAGAGTTCAAAAAATAATATTTCCCTATTGCATCTTACAAAACTTTAGGTTATGACAAGTCTATGGAATATCCTATGTACAGTAGAATCTCTATATGTGTGGGTTCCACATCCATGGAGTCAATCAACCAAAGATCAAAACCATTAAAAAAAAAATTGCATCTGAAATGAACACATACATACTTTTTTCTTTTCATTCTTCCCTAGTCTACATAGTAAGTGTAACAACTATTTACATAGCATTTCCATTGTATTAGGCCTGATGAGTAATCTAGAGATGAGTTAGTTTATTGAAGGATGTGTGTTTTGCGCCACTTTGTAAAACCTCCTGAACACCCCCCAGGGCATCTGGGAACCACTCTTCCATGGATACCAAGGCAGGACTGTACATTTTTCTCCTCTTGTCTTGGTAAAGATCAAGGCACATGAAATAAGCCAGTATCTAATTTTCAGAGTTTAACGAACATCAACGTCTGTTTATTCTGTTCGTATACATTAATGTCTTTGCAAGTGCTTAATCTAGTTGCAAAATATTGTCATACACGGTACAGTAGAAAGAACATCGCACTGGAGTTTGCCTGCTCTGGGAGAGAACCTCAATGTCTTTACTCACAAATGAGACTAATAACTTTATAGTGTTTAATAGCTTTAGAAATAAAACCAGATATCACATGTAAATATTCAGCACCGTATAGGGCCAGTGGTAGGACTACCAATATGAGTAAGTGGTAGCTGTTAAGATGATGAGGAAAAAGAAAAGAAAAAGAATATGGACGCAGGCAAAAGGAATCAGGGGGGAAGGGAAGAGGTGAAAGAAGATAGAGAACAGAAATAAGAAACTTCCCCACAGACCTGAATATTCACTATTGTGTAATCCTTACACCAATCCTTATAAAATCTATATTAAAGTGTTTTCAATACATGCAGAAATAATTGTTCCTCAGTGGTTATTAAACATTTTAGAGGATTTTAAATAGTTGCTGTTAATTTCTAACAGTGGGGAATTTTGATGTTGCACTTCCATGTTAACATTTTCTTTTTCTTTTTAATGTTTTATTTGTCATATTCCTGCTTGTGTCACTCCCTGCTCAGTAGTCTTGGGCAGATCATTTAGATAACTTATAAAGGGATAATTAACTTCTGTGCCATTTATCTTAAGGGGTAGATATTCTTCAAGAGGTTTCTTTTTCTTTCATTTAAATTACACTTACAATGTTCAATTAAACTTTCTATAAATTAACTTTCTTAACCCAATTTGGCTTTCAGTAATTTCATCTAGCAAATGTAGGTTGTTAAAGCAAATACAGTTCACATGATTTTAGCTCCTCTGTCTCTCGACTTTTTTCTTTCCTCTTTGTTCATCTCTCTTTCTGTCTGCTCTACCTTAGCATTACTTTCTCAGACACCGACTCTGACAAAGACGACATTTTTCTTTTCAAATTTAGCATTTGCAACACCAGTCTGTGAGTATGTTATGCATGCATTTATAATTATTTGTGAATCAGCACAGCTGAGTGTAGAATTAAGCATTTATTTTTTAATTTATTGTACCTAAATGTAATAATAACAAAATATTTCCTAAGGCCTTTATGTCTGTTCAGTAAACAATTGAATAAGAGCCATTTTTAATTTATTTCTGCTTAAAATACAAATGTAATCATTATGGAAAATAAAATAGAAGAAAAGCTAACACTAAGAGTAGGCTCAAAAGAAACAATTCAACTCACTTTCCAAATGCCTTTCATCATATACTACAACGTACTGAAACAGAGTTTTCTATTCTTGTCACATCCAGTGGCAGGATTTACCAGAAGTGGACCTTGTTCCAGTTAGATGAAGTAAGATTATACTGAAAGCTGCTGATCTGCTCAGAAGAATTGTTACAATTCTTGAGAGAAATAGCTTAGAGTAATAGAATTTTAGCAGAAATGAATCTGCTGCTAGCTGGGAAAAATTGTTATAGCCACAGAGACTTGAGATGCCAAACTTGCAATTTTGACCATGGTCTATGAAATTAGGACGTGAAGAAAACCACATTGAAAGAAAGTTTGTTTTTGTTTTGTTTTTTTTAACAGAAACTTAAACCTCTGTAAATTGTACCTTCTCATTTTTTCTCTAGACAGGTTTTAGAAAACAGTTATTACTAACTGTGGCAATGGACTTCACTTGCATGTCACTTCACAGTAATACTTCACTCTCTCCTGGCTCATTCAAACAATAAAAGGAAAACAGGCATTTTAGGCTATTCTGTTTGGTAAAATTTTACATTGAGGGACTAAACTTAAAAACAGAAGTTTGTTTGCAAACACTATGTTTACTAGGCATTGATCTGAAATAACTGCTTGGGATTGATTACTAGCCACAAAGTCTCTCTGTTTCACCTACAATTTAAGAACTTATTTCTTAACGAAATCATTTAAATTTTGAGGAAATACATTCAGCTGAAATTGCTGTAGGCAAGAACAAGATGAGAACCAACAGAAGTGTTTGACTGTAAACGAGGAAGTGTGTCATTTACACCTCAAAATTAATGAAAACATTACGAGAAAAAATGAGAAATTGAAGTTCATGTCCACAGTTCATATTAAAAACTAAAAGTTCTTTTTCATATTTATAACAGTGGGAGAATATGAAATCACATGCTTTTGTGAACAAGTGAAATCTAACTTTTTCTAATCATGTTGCTAAATTCTGTCTTTGCTACTGAGCTACTAAAGATGTCAATTAAGCAAAATGAAATCAACCAAAGCAATTAGTATTTTTTTTTTTTAATTGAAGGTTGTTAAACTAACAAAAAATTGCTGAGGTTCCACAGTTGATTACAAGGCCTAGTGACACAGGGAACGTGGCTCCTCACTCCCAGCTTCTCTCCTTCCTTCTTGGCACCTGCCTACCCTGCCCCCTGTGAACCCATTGACAACTGATTGTTTATCCCTGAAATAGAACAGCTTGGCGTAAATACTTTGAGTTAACCCTAAATACATAATCTAGCAATACTGCATGTCAGATATTTTCCTTCTTGATCTTTTTTACTTTTCCTGAGTTACTGGCTAAATGAAATTCAAAACCAGTTACCAGTTATGGCTAAAAATCCCAAATGTAAGTGTTTTAATAAGAACATAGTTACAATAAACATGTAGTATGAGCTTTAGAGGAAACATATAGTGTCCAGTAGGACATACCTGGACTGAAGAACTCATTCCAAATCTGTAAAGCGACAGTAGTAGTAAAAAATAAAAAATAAAATTCTTAGGCCATGAAGGGGTAACAAGGTATCCCTAAAACAATAAGCTTTGGACAAAAACGTTTTCCTTTAATACTTATCCCAGGAATAATACTTACTTTTACGTGTAGCAATTACCTTTTTGTAAAAATGAGAAAATTATTTGTTACCTCTATTGTGGTTAGCATGTAATTTAATTATCTCTGGGGGCATCGCCATCACAGGATTTACTGTATAATCAATATTCAAGAAATGTTAGGTTAGTTTCCCAGTCAATGGATGCAAATCCTCCACAGGGTTGGTGAAGGCTCAGCCAACTCCCTACGTAATGTGACCATTGTTTTCTTGCTGTGCTTTTCGTCTATCTCATTTTCCAAAATGTGTTATCAATAACGACATTCTTCCCGTGCACTGTATAGGTAATTTCTTTCCCCCACCCCTATTCTCAATGTGGCAATAGAATCTCATGAATTTTATTCTGCACAAGTCACTTGAGGTCTGTTACCTAGAACTTCTGCCTTAATACGAAGCACAAAAATGGTTATGATTATACACAGAAATATAAATACAATCCTTTTGCTTCCTATTCTGGCATCATTTTCTAAACAATACTAAGCAAATAGAAAGGGATTTTTTTTTTATCTTCACAGCCTATGGAAGAGAATATGAGACCCAGAGCAGACTTGCTGAATGTCAGAGGAGGGTTTTCAATAGGGAACTTTTGCTGTGCCTTAACACCCATTTCCTCAACCCCCACACCCTCCAGGAGCTGAGATGGGCAGGTTCCTGCTTCTCACTTCAGGGACAAAGAGCAAGCCATCAGGGTGATCAAGAGCAGAGCTTGATATATGTCCCCTGGAACTCACTTAAAGCCCAGAACTGAGGCCACGCAGATAGGAGGGAAGAATAAATCCTGCATTGTAAGTTAGCACACACTCCAAGAACTTACTGCAGAAAAAGTAGTGTATGTACTCCAAATAGGTTCACTCATGAAAGATGACTATAAAAGTGTTATCTTTGGTTTTATCAAAGGAAATGACCTAAATGAACAAAAATACCTTAGGCCATAGAAGTAGTCAGATTCTCAGACGCCAAAGGATGAGCCAGGAGTTGCAAATGACCAAAGAAATCCTTAGGCTTACTGTGAAGGCATTGTAGGCCAGCTATCCTCAGAGTTAGCAAATTTCCAATGAACCCATGAGATCTTTTCAGGAGGAGAATTACTTCATGTTAAATATTTTCCTCTTTGGGTGGCGCCTGTGGCTCAAAGGGGTAGGGTGCCAGTCCCATATGCTAGAGGTGGCAGGTTCAAACCCAGCCCTGGCCAAAAAAAAAATATATATATATTTTTTTTTCCTCTGTTCATATAGATATGGTGTTTGTAGTACCCTACAGTGAAGAGGAATTTATCTCTCTCATCTGCATCATTATTTTAATACCTATTTTCTTTCTGTATTTATATTGCACAAAATATCTCAAGCATGTAATGATGGGATACTGATTTACAAATGATTTATTTGCATGAATTCCTTTCAAATCTAGGAACTACTAATCCTATAACATCATAGCAGAGGGACTTCACTGTAGAAACTGCCTTAAACAATGCACCTGGCAGGTGAGGTTAGTAATTACTTCTCATTCCTTTCTTGCTTCCATTCTTTTTTCTGTATCAGCTTTGGAAAATTCAAACCCTCAATTTACAAAATTGGAGAATGAACAGTAGATATCAAAGAAGAAAACAGAAAAGAAATCAACTTCATCTCCTCCTTTTTAACCTGTGATAACGTTGATATTCCATTCTTCTCTTTATGTAGGTATAGTAGCTGGAGCACAGCCCCGAGTACAGAGAAATATTTGTCTTTAAGTAGATATTATCTTATCTATTTTCTTTCTATATTTGAATTGAATAAAAATCTATACACAGATAGATGTAATGGTGTGATATTCATTACCCTCTAACGTTTTTTTCCTCTTGTTTTATGCTTTCTTGCCTGGGTTGGAGTGGCAATGTTGCAATCCTAGCCCTTGGCAGGCTGGGACTTCTGAGCCCAAGCAATCCTTCTGGTTCAACTTCCAAGTAACTAGGACCATTAGCTAGTAGGTGACAGTAGCACACAAAAAATAGTGCATCACCATGCCTGGCTAATGATTTTATTTTTTATTTATTTATATTTTGAGACAGAGTCTCACTATGTTGCCCTCAGTAGAGTGCTATTGCATCACAGCTCACAGCAACCTCCAACTCTTGGGCTTAAGTGATTCTTTTGTGTCAGCCTCCTGAGTAGAGACAGATTCTTGCTTTGTGGCACAGGCTGCTCTTAAACTTCTGCCCTTCGGCGCCTATGGATCAAGTGGCTAAGGCACCAGCCACATAAACCTGGGCTGGTGGGTTTGAATCCAGCCCTGGCCTGCCAAACAACAATGAAGGCTACAACCAAACTTCTTGCCCTATGTGATTTTCTCACCTTGGCTTCCTAAATTGCTGGTATTATAGGCATGAGCCCCCCACACCCAGCCTTCCTACCAAATTTTTAAGTGCACAAGACAGTGTTGTTAACTATAGTACTAAACTTCAAATGTAAATCCCAAATTACTTTTAAGAAATTATTTTTTAAATACTGCTTTTGAAATCTATATTTTCTGACTACTTGCTACTAGAAATAGTTCAAAACAAAGAGATTTAGACCATACAGTACAAATTTTTAAAGTATTGAAACATGTGAGTAGAATAAAGGTTACTAGACACGAAATCTATCTACCATCTTGTCCTTATTTTCAGTAAATCATAACATGCTTATATCTATTTAGATTTAAGCCATATAAACATATATTTCTATGCAGAAAAGAAAACCCTAAATTGTTAAATTGTTCTGGTATAGCGGGCCTCAAACAGACTTGAGTTTTTTAGAGGGAATGCCATGATCAACAAATCCAGACACTCCCTGAGCTCCATTAAATCCAACAGAAACATTGAGCTTTATACTTTTACCCTTGAGACAATTTGAATCCAATAGCTACTCACAAAGTTATGTGAGGGTGAGACGAAAATGAATGTACCATGTAAAATAGTGTTTCAAATAACGTATTGGTTTGAAGATATTTATTCCAATTTTTATAAGACTTTATTTCTTTCCTGCAGTTTGGTTCAGCTTGTTAAAAGAATATTGCCTTTTAACTTTCTTCTCCTTAAGGACAACACAAACATGGTTAACATCTATAGTCACATTCTTTTGAGACCAGTTGCGTATAAAGGAGAGCATTGTGTGGACAGTCAGCAATTCTTTCTCTGCTCAGGACCCCTAAAACTGTGTAATTATCTGAGGTGTTGCTATAAACCCAATATTTACAACCTGCATTCCTTAGAGGATGAAGTAATCGCATGTGTCACGGGGAAAAAATGTTCCTTTTCTTCTATAAGATGCTTTTTTCCCCATTACTGAATGTATGCTTTGGAAGAAACCTCAGTGTAAATGTTACGTGGTCCAGTGTATGACAGAGCAGAAAAACGACCTTAACCAATACATCTGACAATAGTAGTCACTGTTTGTCTTATTTCTGGTGAATAAAATATGACTAATGACATTCTGCTATGTTTTTGTGCTTTCTAACACTTTTAGGGTGTATTATTTCAGAGATTTCCAAAATGACATTCTTTTTTCATGAACTCTCACGTGAACAATAAAACGCTTTCATGTCATACTATCTGAATTACAAGCATTCTTACCTCTTCCGTTTTGCCCTAGTGTGTAAGTTCAAGGTTAAATAATAATGGTTTCATTAGAAAATTTTAGAGCAGACTGAGCTTGCTAATAAAATGTCTTTAGAAAGTTATTGCCAAGAAACTGAGTTCATTTCTCCTGTTGCTGTTTGCTTTCATGGTCTTTGTGCCCCCACACACAGACGCTTGTAATTCTTGAACGTTCTGTTATATAAACCAACCTGCTTTCAAGCCTCAAAAGCGAATCAGGACCACTCTTTCCTGGTATGAATATGGGTCAGAGTATAACAAATGTGGGACTTCATACTTAACCACAGTGGAAGAAGTTTAACTTTCAAAGCTCTCAGCCTTCTATTTTTATTGCCTCGGTATACATCCATTTATTCATTTAAACAAATTGTTATTAAAATTAACAGCCATTGTGTACAGGTTGTGGAATGCAATTGAAATACCCCCTGCTCTAGTGGAGTTTATAGTCTCCTAGGGAAGACATATTAAACATGAAAATAAAAACATGCAATATGTCTCTATCATATAGGACTTGACTATAATGGCTTAATCAAATAAGGATTTATTTTCTCATATTAAAAAGTTCTGTTGTGACATATTATAATTTCCAAAGATGGCTACCCTAATGTATTTTGCCTTACATGTTCCTTTTATAATTGAGAAGAGAAGCTTATGCCTTTTCTTCTTGAATATGGTAGGACTTTCAACTATGGCGAAAATGACACTATCTGATTTCCGTGCCTAGATGATAAAGGACACAAATCTTCCGCCTTCCTAAAGTAAGGAAGCCTTTTCTTAGGAGGCTTCATCTGAGAAAACAGTCTCCATGCTGTACAGAGCAAGCAGCTTCCAGAGTGGCATTGAGTAGGGGTTCCAGCCCCATGCCCAGGACAAGCTGTAGATTTAGCCAACAGTCAGCATCAGCCTGTCGTATTTGACTGAAGGCAAGTTCAGATGATTCCAACACTCTTGTCTTCAAACTTCCCCAGCTGACACTGAGTGGAACAGAGATGATCTGTCTCTGATAAAGCCGGGCCAAACTGCATCTTTGTGAGTCAAATTACTGTTATTTCAGTCACCAAATTTGGGGGTTATTTGAGCAGAGTTTGCTACCTGTAAATGGGGTCCTGACAAAATCTCTCTCTCTCTCTCTCTCTCTCTATATATATATATATATAGAGAGAGAGAGAGAGAGAGTGTGTGTGGCTGATGCGTGAGTGGCTTTGGTAATGAGTGGCAAGTGAACAAACAGAAGCCTGAGAAATCTTGAAGTGAGAGTTAACTGCAGCCTGATGGACTATCAGTGAGAGCTCTCGGAAAAGTAAATATATGGTTGAAAGCTGGAGGAAAGGGGGCACATGTTATGTGATGGCAGAACTTTTAAAAACTCTGTCACCTGAAGAAACTAAAAACAGGGTATCTCTCTAATAGAGTAGACCACCTAATTTGTTTCCCAGGAATTTTTGAAGATGGCACCTGGTTCTTAAACTTACCTTTAGTGAAATAAGAAAGGAAAGCGTGAAGCTGAGCAAAGGACTGTTAGATAAATATTAACCAGGATTTGCTAAGCTAAAAAATAAAATTACTTCCCCATTTCCATCTGCTGAGATAGAAAAAAGAAGCTAAGAAGCGACTTTTGAACAAATATCATATCCTGAGTGCAACAAATATCATATTATGTCTATAGGAGGGAAGAAAGGGGTAAAGGGTTAATGTTGCATAAGCTATTAGGCTGTCTCTGGTTCAATTTCAAACTTAGTAAAGGAAATTAATAATAGTAATTACCTCTTGAGTTACTTGTAATAATTAAATATGTTTATAGGCATGAAGCATTTTGAGTCATATCAGGAATGAAAATATCTATTCTTCTCATCAATAATAGCTCTTTTGAAAGCCCTGTTTTGTAGAATTTTTCATCTCTCCTTAGCCAAAATGGAATAGCATGGTTTCACAATCCCATATTGAAGACTATCTGAGTTGCAATAGGTGGGGGGGGGGGAGGAAGAACATAGATTTTGAGTGGGCAGGCATAATCATGCCTTGAAAATTCTGTGAAATCTCACATTAGTATGTGCTAGCAATCTTGAATTTAGATTAAAGAAATCTAAATAAGAATATAGGTCTGAGGACCTATAGCATTTAATGCAGGATAGAAATATGTAGCAAGTATATATTATACATACATGTGACATTATTCATTGAGTCAATAGGACATTTAGGGGTAATGTTAGGATGGTCAGTCTTTATAGTGAAATAATAGAAAAATTATTAACTCAGAGTTTTTCAGTAAGGAATAAAATCAGCCCCTCTCTTGCTTCTTTTCTTTCTCCTTCTCTTGCTGGCAGTAACTCCACTCCATGGATTTCTGTTTTCACAAATCAAAAGAAAAAGTAAATTCTATTTACATTTCATCAGCTCCTTTCTTATAGAATAATTTCTTCCTTTAGCCTCAGTGGTTGCTGAGTGTCCTGGAGGAGTAATGGGGTATGAACAGGATCAGAAACACCTGGAACGAGATTGTGTTCATTCTTCCTGGAGGAAGAATGGATACAGATTTACATCCATGATATCTTGTGAAACTGGCTGCAATTACCTGTTTCGTCCTCTCTCAAATTCACCTAGTCCTTGACCTTAACTGTGGGCATTCTTTCTTTCTTTCTTTGGGGTACTGCACCATCTCCCTGCTCTCTCTTTCTCTTTTCCTACTCTCTTCCCCTCTCTCACTCCTTCTCTCCTAAATTATAAAATAAATTTATGCTTTTATATCTTAGTCCTGGTCTTGAGAAATTCTTTTCTTGTCCTGTGCAACACAGGACAAGAAAGCTATGGAAAGCTATGGAGCTTTCCACTGATCAGGTAACATAGGGGAAATATATTAGAAAGAAACAAAATGAGCTTTGAAGACCAAAATAAAAATGAACTTGATCATTTAAGAATTTATTTATGTACATACATTTTTTTCTCACTTATCTAAGTATTTTTTCAATACTTGAATTTTTTCCTTTATATCTGGGTTATACTCTGGTATAATTTTTTTCTCTTTTTGTTTTGTTTGTATCTTACTCATATTTTTAATCTCCTTTTTAGTTTTGTAGATTTATGTTTACCTTTTTTGATATAATTAAATCTTCTGTCATATTAAATCTGATGTTGAATTCTCCAATGAATTGCTCAGTTTTTAATTTTAAGCTCTAGATTTTCATATACTTTAATGTTTTAATTTCTTTGTTGACAGTTTCTGTTCACTCATTAATTTCACACTGTCCTTTAATATTTTAGACACAGTTATTTATGATTTTTGACCATATATGTAATAGTTGCTTTCAAGACCTTATTTGCTAAATATAATATCTGAACCCATTTGGAGTTAGTTTCTATAAACTACTTTTTTTCCTCTTAAATTACGAGTTATATTTTTCTATTTCTTACTATGTCTATTAGTTTTTGGTTGCATCATAGATTTTTTTTGACTATAGATTGTATTTTTATCTTCTGAATACTGTTTATTTTTTATTCCAGGGGCAGTTAACTTGACCATTTAAATTTTAATATTTGTTTACATGCTTTGCTTAATAGCTGATGCTTATACTCAACTTTTTCAGGTTCCTGCCACTCATTATTTTTAGCCTGGCTACTTAGTGGCTTCCCTGTGTTTGCATAGTCTAAAGGTCAGTCAAGGATTTAGCTGGAATTTATACTATGGTTTTGGGGTTCACCATTTCTGCAATTCTCTTTCTTCTTATTTTCACCTTCAAGTTTCTAAATGTTCACTTAGATCAGAATTCATCCACTGCCTCAAGCTAAAGGAGATTTAAGCCTTTTGCTGTCCAAAGTGGGTACAAGTAGGGAAAGGTACCCAGTCAAAATGCTGGAAACTCTCCCAAGGACCATGTGTATTTTTCATGGGTAGGATTTTCCCTGTGTCCTTGCCAGCTGTCTTTAGCCTCCCATGGGCCTGTGCAGTAATTGGTCAGCCAGGGATTTGGGTCGGAGCTTTCAAAATTTGGATTTTATAGTTGTTGCTACTAAAGCAGAAAAAAAAAAAAGGAGAAAAAAAAGAGGGGAAGCAAAATTTGGGTTTCAGCCATTCTATGGTTGTTTGTTTTTGTTTTTCCTTCCCTGAATTTAGTCATCTGTCACCTTGAGCTGTTAAGTTGTGAATTTTTTTCACCAGAACTCAAGTTGGAGAATGCACCCATACTAAACACACACATATTTATATTTTTTTATCTGATACATTATATCTAATGATTTAGTGCAGCTTTTAGAACTACTGCCTATGGGAGGAATTGCCTTTATCACAAGTCCCAAATATTTTGTTAATCACTCTAATTTCTATTCAAGCTATTGTATTGTAACCTATGTTTGTAAACCTTTCTTTTAGGATGATGCCATGAATAGTACTAGCAATACACTACTGGGCATTTGGTGAGTCACAGTGTACTTACCTATCTACTCAAGACTGTGGCTGCGGAAGTGTTTTCCCTGAAAAAATCTGTCAAATGCTTGAAGAAGTGGTAGTGAGTTGTTAAGAGATAAGGTGAATATGACAGATGAGGGAAAACTCTGTAACTTAATTTGTTCAACTTTTGAAGCATTGGTTGTGGGACCTGAGGTTGGGTGTCTTTGTGGAGAAGAATTGGGCCCTTTCTGTTGACCAGCGTTGGCTGCAGCTTTGCAGCTTTCAGTGCATCTCATCAGTTTACTGAGCACACCTCTCAGATGTGATGGTTTCCCAGGGGTTCAGAAAGCGGTAGTGGATCTGATGAGCAGCAGAACACAAAACCTTTGGTGCAAATTTGGCTTTGGGAAGTGCTTTGGAGATTTACCATGGTCCATCTACTGAGCTGGTTGTCACCAGTTGTCCTATGAATGCCACTTTTTGTCTCACGTCACAGTATGATCAAGAAATGGTTCGTAGTTTGCATAGAATAAAAGGTACTTGAAAATGATGCCTGCTGGAATTTTCATTCAGTTCATGAGGCACCTGCTTACTGAGCTCTTTCACCTTTCTAATTTGCTTCAAATGCCGACTGACTATAGAATAGTTGAGTTTGAGTTCTTTGGTAACTTCTGTAGTTGTCAGAGTTTCAGCTTTGATGATTTCTCTCAATTGATCATTGTCAACTTTTGCTGGTCAGCCACTACACTCCTCAACTTCGAGGCTCTCGTCTCCTTTGCAAAACTTCTTAAACCACCACAGACTGCACTGTATATTCATTAGCAGTTCTGGGGCCAAATGCCCTGCTTTATGCCCCATTTTGAAGTTGAATAAGAAAATTGCTTGCATTTTCTTTTTGTCTAACATCATTTCCATGAGTCCAAAATAAATATAAAATAAGCAACAAGTCATTAGCACAAAGACATAAAGTGAGAAATGCACATTTAAATGATACACAACATCCACATTTAAGAATGCGTACCACTAACAAATCACAAACTTCAGCAAGGCAAAAATTGCAATGATTTTTTCACCAACTTAATAATTCTCCACTAATCACTCTCTTCATACCACTAATTCTTTTGTGATCCAAATACCTACATGTTTATTGTTTCCTTCAATAATAGTTCTAATATCCAATTACTGAGTAAAGAATTTAGAGAATCTGGAAAGAATTAGAAGCAGTTGCACTTGTATATTCCAATTTGTCTAGCCATGCTGGGGAAGGAGATATTTTAAAAGGATAAAAATTAAAAGGTAAGAACTATTTCCTATATCTTTTTTTCCTCTCCAGTTTTCATGTTAGGAAGGCTAAGTACATGGTATTGTACTTATGTAAGTTTTTCCCATCTTAACCTCTGGCCAATGTAAACATCAGGCTCTAAATGTGTAAAAGGCTATGGTATGAGAGGGAACGGCATAGATACAGTATTCATTTACTTCTTTCAAAAATGTCTGATTACACTCTTCATATGCATTAATTTGTTCTTCCAAATGGTAACCAGCACCATTTACTAGTTTATTCTATGCTATGTAATCGTTTTATGTGTTCAAAAAGCTCTGAAAGTTAACTGTTAAATTTTTCAGCTTTAGTATTTAAAACATTTAGCGTAAAACTACAAAAGGATAGATATATGTGTGTATGGATGGGTAAAAATTCAGTGAGATTGAGAATTTCTGAACATCACTATATCAAAATTTGTGATTCAAAATGATACCGGAATTTCAGGTTCTTGGTCTCGGCGATTTGAAGAATAAATCAGTAGACCACAGGATCAGTGGTAAGTCAGGATTTATTTACAAAACCAAAAATTACAACAGCTACCTAAACCAAACCTCCTCGCAGAGAGAACCCAGGAGGGGAACGGGAACAAGTTCTCCTGTTCCCTCTTCAAGGTCTGTCTTTGGGCTTTCTGCTCAGGGGTTTATATAGTGGCAGTGGGGTTGTTCTGCTAGGGCTTGGGTCCTGTCAGTTACAGCCAACTGTCCAATGAACTCTCAGGCCTTGGAAACTGACAGGAAATCCACCAGTCAGAAGTGCACGTGGAGAGGACAGCGAGGTGCCAGCATCTCCCTGCAGGTGTCCGGCCCTTCCAACAAGCTGGTTCCTCCATCCCCACCAGCATCAACACTTCCAGGGCTAAGGCAGCAGGTCATGGTGCTGCCTTGTCCTGCATCAAAAACGTAAAGACTAAGTACATGTTCTGCTATCTTAGTGTTAGAGGTTTAATATTTTCTGACTAGAGAATAGAAGAGTTGATCTGGAATAGTAGAGAGCCAAGTTAGTGTGCTTTACAGTACTTACCAAGTTACTGTGCTTTTATAGTACACTCTGACCTCTTAAAACATGACTGACACAATCTTTGCCGGGACTCTAGTGTCCTTTGATAAAAATATCAGGCACAGAAAGAAAGCACACTTTGTGGCTTTTTTATCCTGCTACGCACTTCTACCTCCAGCCAAACGTCATTAATACAGCTAATGGGATTTTGGCATCAAACGACTGGGACGGGATGGGGGAAACGTGGAGGCGGACAAATGCAGATGGCAGGAGCAATGAAAGCACTCTGCAGTAATTCTCTGAGAAGCGGCAGCTCCGCCAGCCTTTTCTGTAGCCCTCACTGTCAGGGCTCCAGGCCTTTCTACACATGGCCATGTCTCATGGATTCGTGGGCCACTGGGACACCACAGCCCCTTTTGTTAGGATCTGAAAATACAGCTTGTTACTCTGCTTCTCTCAGCTGCCATATGGCTTTGTGGAAACAGACCTAAAAGGAAGCAGGAAGAGAGAAAAAAAGAAGCAATAGAAATAAAACAACCAACAGACGAAATTGATTTATTTTCCACATTAAGAGAAGTGGGTAGAAGGAGGGGGGCTTTTAGAAACATAAAACCTTGCATTGAGCAGGCAAAAATACTGCTCATATGACAGTCCTTGTATACATTTTCTTAAAAAATAACATGTGGCAGAAATAGAAGCCCCATTGTTTTACTTAACTACTGTAACCAATTTGAATGAAATGGAATTTTCAAGCTTAAGTAAACTGACTGCCCAGTTTGCCAGTGTGCTTTAGTGTTAGTTGGACAAGAATACCTCAGAACTTTGAAATATGTATTGAATATGAGTCTTCTAAAATTTTGTCTTACTCTAAAAGTTTTACAAATAATTCTAGACTCTAAATCATTTTATTTGAGTTCTTCTACTTTAAACTTCTCAATTTAGGCAGTTACAGCACTCTTTTAAATTGCTTTAAAAGCCTAGTCAGACACATCTCAAGGATAGGTTTAGAAATGACATTTTGTCATTCTATAAAGATGTGACAAGAGTGCCGAAAAAACAAACTAATAAAGGAGATATATTTGAAAAGACAATCGTATCTCTGAACGAATTTGTTAACTTGAGATATTTCAATTTTAAGAACAAAAATATTGGAGTTCTAGAATATTATTCTATAAGACCATACTTTTCAATTGGACATTTAAAATGATACATGAAGGTTAGTGTAATTGAGGACACAAGTATATACAAATGAAAATTGTTTTATTGATTTATTGATATTTGTTACCTTATTTTCTTAGTCTGGTGCTTAAATGTATATTGCTAAAACACAGGATATCGTCTAGGAATTTCCAATATTTATATAAATAATTCTAACTACTGCACTATCTATTCTCAAATTTTGAACTTTTATTTTGAAGACAGGTTGAAATTTGTCAAATTGAACTGAATACATTGGAGAAAAAGTAGGCCGTACAAATTTAGGAAACTTCTAAATATATTATAAAATTTCAGAAAGATGGTTGTATGTGGTTGGTTCACATGACATTTAATGAATCAAAAGTTTAGTTCTGTGATCAATGATTTATTTCACCCTGGAGAGTCATTACATATCCTCTAGCTATATTTAAATTTTTTTTATATCTCAAAAATTTCAAAACTTTTTTATAAAACAGATACCCTTGTATTTAAAAGGATACATTGCTCCAAAGCCTGGCATTTAAATTGCTAATATTAATGTTGCTCTGAAAAGCTGTAGATGTCTAGATGAAATTGCTCCATGAGATTCACTCTTCCCCTTTGTTGGGTGGTCTATTGGCAGCCTGTCTGGAGAAACTAGTTTTACAATTTGTAAAAATATTTATCAGTCTAACATTTAATTGTTTCACGAAGAAAGAAATGGAGGGTATAAATATGACATTTGTGTGTTGGTAGATTTGGAAGAAGAGGCTCAGGTCCTGACTCATTCTGTGGCCGAAAGGTTTTTGTTGACTATTTGCTGGGCAAGCAAATTTTGAGCACCTATGTTTTTAGCTAAATTGAAGTGTTTTGGAGGAAGATAGTATTGAAAAAAGTTTAACTTGTGGCTAAATGTTCTATTTATATACTACTTATTTTTATAAATAATATCACTAATATAACATTATGTTACTTACACATTTTAAATGATAGAAACCTTATATCTGTAAGTATTTGGAAAAGAAATTTATTGAAAAGGAATTTAAAAGCAACAGAAAGGCCTTTCTTGTTTTCCTGCTTTAAGTGAATTTATTTTTATTAAGAACACATGCTATTTGGAATTGTGGTTTAGAATTGTGAAATCTAAGAAAGGATTGCACTACCTGAATTTAAAAATACAGAGGAAGAGAAAGAGCCATTGGTCTCAAACAACATACTTATATTCAAAAAAGCTTTTAGTTTTGAAATGTACAATAGCGATCAGCAATTCATTGTGACTTTAGTCTCTGGATATCCTTCTCTGTGGTTAACATTCTGCTGCTGTGCTAAGGAATTGGCTGTCTTCTGAATCATAAAGAATTAGTTTCTCCTTTTGCAAAAATGTGGGAAGCATA
Source organism: Nycticebus coucang (assembly GCF_027406575.1). Lineage (NCBI taxonomy): Eukaryota > Metazoa > Chordata > Mammalia > Primates > Lorisidae > Nycticebus > Nycticebus coucang. Next base: position 63,219,807 of record NC_069780.1, on the reverse strand, counting down.
TGGCATGCAGATGTGAACATGTGTACTGCTTCCTTGTCTCAGAGTTCAGACAATGGCATGTTGCTCATGGCTAACTTTGCTTCTGTCCAATTTTTTCTCCATATGTTTCCTAGCTCAGAGGTGGCAGGATCAGAGCTGCTTACCTTCTTTGTCATTACTTGCTCTATGGAGAATGTGCTGTAACAGCTTGATGGCTTGTATAGTCCCAATAGGAGTCAGAAAAATCTTCTCTTACATTATGTTTTGATACTTTATGATTTTTATGACTCACTTTCTATGCGTTTTTTCTCTCCTTTTACTTAATGCTCATTTTTTTTTTATAAATACAAAATAGCTATACATGTTTAGGTTATGTGATTATTTAGGTTATTTTTGATGCAAGCCATTCAGTGTGTAATGATCAAATCAGGGTGATCAAGACATCTATCACCTTAAATATTTATCTTTTCTTTGAAATGGGGGCATTGCACATCTTCTAAGCTATTTTAAAATATACAATAAATTATCGCTAACTGTAGTCAGAATTCTATGTGATCAAATGCTTGAATTTACGTCCTCTAACTCCTTAGTTTGCACCCATCATCCAACTTCTCTTCATTTTCCCTTTCCCTCATCCTTCCCAGCCTCTAGTAACCATAATTCTATTCTCTTGTTCCATGAGAAACAATTGTTTTAATTTTTAGTACCCAAATATGTGTAAGAACATGTAATACTTGCCTTTCTGTGCTGACTCATTTCACTTACCATATGTCCTCTAGTTCCATCCATGTTTTGCAAATGACTGAATTTTTTCTCTTTTATGGATGAATAATATTACATTGTATACGTATATATTTCCCATTTTCATTATTCACTCACACCTGATGGCCTTTCAAGTTGATTCAATTTCCTGGCTATTGTAAATAGTACTATAATAGACAAGGGAGTATAAATCTTTTGGGTTACTATCCAGAAGAGGGATTGCTGTATTATACTGAAATTCTATTTTTAGCTTTTCTGGAGAATTCCCATACTGTTTTCCATAGCTAGTAGGAGTAATTTACATTTCCATCAACAGTGTACTAATGTACTTTTTTCTCCAAATCCTGGCTAGGATCTATTATATTTTTTATCTTTTTGAGAATGACCATTTTAACTGAGTTGAGATGATATTTCACTGTGGTTTTTATTTGCTGGTAATTACTGATATTGAGCATTTTTTAATGTACATCTTAGTGATTTATATGTCTCATTGAAAAATGCCTGTTTAGGTGATTTTCCCATTATCAATTGGATTATTATTATTTTTTTGCCATTAAATTGTGTGAGCTCTGTATATATTCCTACAATTATTCCCTTGTCCTCTTTTTTTGTAGTTAGTAATAATAGTTACAATGAAAATAGGTGGAAAGCACTTAATCAGTGCCTGTATTTAATTGCCAGATACTCTAGTTAATTGCATTCTTCTTACCGACTTCTCTGAGCCTTTGGGCTACAGAAGAACTCAACTTGGGCCTACAGGAGGAGGCCTCAGGCTTTTTCAGGTAAGGCAGTTAGTCAGATGGATAGTGGACAAATATTTTCTTGCATTCTATAGGTTATCCCTTTATTCTTTTGATTGTTTTCTCTGCTGTGCAGAAGCTTTTTAGCTTAATATAGTCCCTTTTGTCTAGTTTATACCTATAACTTTGAAGTCTCGCTAAACAAATCTTTGTCCAGAACAATATCCTGAAGCATTTCCCTATTTTTCTTCCAGTAGTTTTATTATGTTGCGTTTTTACATTAAAGTGCTTAATCTATTTGGATTTGACTTTTGTGTATGATAAGAGATAGGTGTTTGGGTTATTTCCCTGCATATGGATATTCAACTTTCCCAGTGCTATTGATGGAAGAGTGTGTCATTTTTCAAATTTATATTTTTGTCAACTTTGTCAAAAATGAGATTGCCATAAATTTATAAATATATTTCTGAATTTTTTTATTCTTTTTTTTGGTCTATGTTATTTTTTCTTTCTTTCTTTTCTTTTTTTTTTTTTTTTTTTTTTTGTTAATGTCTGTCCAATGCTGTCTTAGTTACTATAGCTTTGCAGTATATTTTCTACTCAGGTGATATGCCTCCAGATTTGTTCTTTTAATCAAAATTGTTTTGACCCTTTAAGGACTGTTACATCTCTTTATGAAATTTAGGATTTTTTTTCAATTTATGTTAATCAGTTATTGGTATTTTGATAGGGATTACATTGAATCTATAGCTCACTTTGGGTAGTATGGGCATTTTAACAAAGTTAATACTTGTAATCTATAGCATAGGATAGCTTTCCTATTGCGTGTTCTCTTGAAATTCTTTCATCAGTGTTTTATAGTTTTTTGCCTCATATTCAGTTGTGAGAAGAAATAGAGATTTCTGTGTCATATTCAGTTGTAAGAAGAAAGAGTAAAGATGAAAAAGTTGTCTCACCAGCCAACCTTTGGCTCTTTAAACTGTACTAGTTAATATGCTCCCCTTGTTAGTAAAAGTTACTGGTGTTTTGAAATCTATTTCCATTTTGTAATAGTTAAAAGTTTCAGATTTATTTATTTTCCTGTAACGCCATCTTAATATGATGAAAAGCTTATATCTTAATGGAACTACTATGATTTTAATGACTTCCAAGTAAAAGTTTATAATTATCTTATGAGGAAAAGATATTTAAAAGTTTTTGTAAAATATCTTACTATGACTCTCAGTTTGATTTATATTTTTTCTAGTAATAATTTTGAAAACATTCCTTATTCTATGATTATTTTACCATTTTCAAAAAATCCTTTTATACATTTCAGTTCTTTGTTTAAAGACTTAGTTTTACCTCCATATTGAAACATGCATCATCATAGATAAGATGATCTTTTAGGACATAATGACTTAATATAAAAAAATGGTGTTTTCCAGAAACTTCTTTAAAAATAGCCCTCACATTTCTTTTATGAAAAGAGTTTTATAGAAAGTTGTATTGAGGCACATATCATTGATTAACTTCAGAATTGCTGTAACAGTTTGAATATAAGACTCTTCTGGTTGCATCTGAAATAAAATTAAAAATATTTCATATTCAAGAAACAGAGACTCATCAGGGATCTGTAGTCAGATGAAATTGTTTTAAAAGAAAAGTCAGATGGTAAATATCATTATAAAAGCAGAAATTTATCTTTGTTGAGCCAAGTTTCATTTGCATGGTTTCAGCCACCCAATAATTGTTGCATTCTTATAAATCTTGCCTGGAAACTGTGAAAACAAGGAAAGAAATCTTGAAAAACATGAGCAAAAACATGCAGTAGGCAGAAGAGGCCAATCATTTAATTGATTATTCTTATCATTCTCTGGGAATATTTTTATTCTAAAACACACATACTTGAAGAACAAGTGTTTAATGAAAAGGAATTACATTTTGTAATGCAATATTTATTATGTCACAGAAATAGGAGTAATATTGGGATGTGAGAAGATCTGATACTTTAGGGGCTACACATCCATAGCTAGCTGGCTGTTCTGGGTCTGAAAAAGCCACATGCAGTTAAGGTCACATGCAATGGAGGTATAATTTATTATTAGATTTCTTGATTTCCATTTGTATATGTGGAACACAAAATAATTAGACATATAGAAGTCCTACTCCAATGAAACCATTAACCATTAAATTTGAGCAATGAAATTTATTTTCGGTCTAAAATTCCACATCTGTATAATGGGGCTAATGATATCAACCTTCAGTGTTGTTGTAATAAATTGGAATGATTCAATAAATTTTAGAATGCATTGTCTATAATATAGTAGGCACTCACTAAACACTAAAATACAATTGATACAAAGGGTATTTTCTATTTTCCTATGTGTAAAACTATAATATACCAGGCATTGCATTAAATGCTAAATCTGCTGGAGTGAATTTAATATTCTTAATAATCCTGGGAGGCAGCTTCAGTTTTTAACTTTAATTTTCAATATAAAGAATTCAGGCTTAGAGCTATTACTTTGTCCAGGTCTCATGGCTAATATTAACTATGCCATATAAATTCTAGGAAAACTAGAATTCTTAAAGAGTTCTTAATCACTAGAGTAAAAAATCTCCATTTTGAGATCTACATATCTGTATTAACTATTATATAAATAATTTGCATCCCAGCCTTACTCTGTGTTTGTAAAGACATGTAAGTATACTCCTTATTAAAATTCACAGTTACAAATTCTAAGTTGGATATATAGTTATTATTACTCTAGTCATCTGAGCGTAGGTGACCACTTTACATTTCAGCATCTAAATCTACCAAATTGATATGGAATGGGCTAAGTGACATTATCCTGCACCACGGCAGTCTAGTCAACTGAGAATTATGGATTTCTAAGTTGATTATTTTCTCTGTTTTTGGAAGGCATAACTCTGAAAAAATAAAGACAATTCTGAAATAAAGGATTTGAGTAACTGAAACACTTTGCTTATGTAAGACAAGGGCAAACTGATGTTCGGAAAACTGGTATTTTTTTTTATTCTTATCTCTTTTAAAAAACCAAAGATTTTGACTGGAATTGTCAGCATATTTACATATTTAAGTCTAGACAAGAAATACTAAAGATAAGGATTCCATCAATCTGGAAGCAGGTGAACCCAATGGCAAAGTCACAGAACATTCTAGCTTGAGATATCTCTGACCATTCAATGACACCAGCTGCTCTGCTGAAAAGCCTTTGAAAGCAATTTTCTTTTAACCTCCTGGGACATTCTGGATATTTGCTCTGGATAGTTCTTGGCTTAGAAATCTTGGACTGTGATTTGTTTTTTTCTCAATACTGGCAGGATTACTCTAAGTCATGACTCCCAGTTTGGATAACAGGAGATGTTTGGCAAAAAAATTTCTGTCTGGCTTTTAAAAGTCTGTTTCTCTTCTTGTTTCATCAGCCTCTTGGTTGTTCATTTTTAAGGCATGATCTTTTTTACCTTTCCTTTTGACCTAATCTTGTATTGGACTTTGTTGGGACAAATGACTTTTTTTCCACACCTAAATGATGTACAGCAATTTTTGTCATTAATATATAAGTATTATGCAACTTTCAGAAAAATAATTGTGTGAAAATAACCTTATTTTCAGCCCTTCATGTACTTATTAAGACTCAAAAATTCCCATGAGATTTTGTATTTTGTTCATCTTCTGATGAAGAAAATTCCATGAACAATTTTTTTTTTTTTTTTTGAGACAGAGTCTCACTCTGTCACCCTTGGTAGAGTGCCGTAGCCTCACAGTTCACAGCAACCTCAAACTCCTGGGCTTAAGCAATTTTCTTGCCTCAGCTTCCCAGTAACTGGGACTTCAGGCACCTGCCACAATGCCCAGCTATTTTTTTTGTTGCAGATGGGCCCCAGCCAGGTTCGAACCTGCCAGCCTTGTTGTATGTGGCTGGTGCTGTAACCACTGTGCTATAGGCGCTGAGCCTCATGAAGAAAAATTTTTAAACTTATATAAGCTAGATTAATTGGGTCTTTATATTAATTCAGTAGTGCTTTGATATTTCTTTCAAAAAAGCCCTTACCTAGAGAGTCAAACATTTTTAATTTCTATCAAAAGGTAAAATTTTATTTTATAGATTTATTTTGATTTCAGTCAAAAGTTCTTATTAATGACTTAAGTGGTTATATTGATAGTATCTTCATTTACATATTTCCTGTTTATTTGGAAACAAAGTTGGCAATATATTGTGATTTTTTAAATTTTATTTTAATAATTGCATAAAGAAATTTTAATGAAAATGAATAGGAATCAAATACAATTTATCTTTTTTTATCATGGAACAAGGATACAACCTGCTATGCTAACTAGGTATATATTTCCAGCAGATTAAGTAGATCTATACATAATATATATGTCAGTTTATAGATATAAATTGATGGTGTAAATAAGAAAGACATTTTGGAAAATTAATATTTTATGGTGTTTTGTGTTTCCATGTTTGGTTGGTTTCACTGTTAGTTTTTATATGTAATTTCTTCAGAGTGTCAGTTTTCTTGATATTGCAATAAATGTTGCATAATTCAACTTCTCTGGCTTATACAACATTATTCTGTAAATAACAAAATAGGTTAATTCTTAAGTGGAGGCTGAGCAACTGATAGGCTGAAAATTCCGTCACTTTACTGCTCTTTGTCTTCCTTAGAATTTTGTGTAATTTCTGTAGATAGGCTAAGAAATCTATTGGTTTTCCTCAGCTATTAAAATAGGTAAAATGTTACAAATTTCTTAACACTGTCTGAACATGACATGAAAAGTTATTAAATGCTAAAGTCATAAAGTATATTCTTTTAGAATTTTTTTCAAAATCAAAATTGGACAATAGAAATCTTCCATTGTAGTGATGCAAACATTTCTGAAATATTGAATTATGTCCAATTTCAAGGATGTTTTTGCTTAATGATATGCCTAAATGATTTGTATTGAAGATTGATTAAACTATATATGACACTTCACAAAATTATAAATACATGACATTTAATAATTGTGTTGCGTTGTCAACTCCTAAGTATTGGATTTCTTCTAGATTTTGCACAATGGAATCCTGAATCCTCTACTGTCTTAAACATAAGACATGAAGTCTCAACATGAGTTCACAATTTTTCTCTAAAATATTGGTGAGCTTCTTGGAGCATGGGAATATTATAGGAATGCAGAGAATGAAACAGTATAAAAAATACTTTTTATAAGGTACCTTAAAGAAAAAGTATGCACAATTATTTTATAAAAGTGGCTATTAAAAATAGAAGATAAATGAAATATTTTGTAGCTATGCAATTAAAATATATAAGCCACATTAATATTTTATTTTTTTGAAATATAAACCAGTGTATTTATTTTTTTTTATTAAATCATAGCTGTGTACATGAATGCAATTATGGGGTACAATGTGCTGGTTTTATATATAATTTGAAATACTTTCAGGAAACTGGTTAACGTAGCCTTCACTGCATTTTCTTAGTTATTGTGTTAAGACATTTATATTCTACACTTAGTAGATTTAACATGTACCCTTGTAAAATGCACCATAGATGTGGTCCCACCAATTACCCTCCCTTCACCTGTGCTCCTCCCTCTCCTCCCCTCCCCCTCCTCTTTCCCCTTCATCTTGGGCTGTAGTTGGGTTATAGCTTTCATATGGAAGTGTGGGTGCTTATATATTGGTTTCATAATAGGGCTGAGTACATTGAATACTTTTTCTTCCATTCTTGAGATACTTTGCTAAGAAGAATATGTTCCAGCTCCATCCAAGTAAACATGTAAGAGGTAAAGTCTTCATCTTTTTTTAAAGCCACATAATATTCCATGTTGTACATATATTTATTAAGCCATTCATGGGTCAATGGGCATGTGGGCTTCTTCCATGATTTAGCAATTATGAATTGGGCTGCAATAAACATTCTGGTACAAATATATTTGTTATAATGTGATTTTTGGTCCTCTGGATATATATCTAGTAGAGGAATTGCGGGATCAAATGGCAGGTCGAATTTTAGATTCCTAAGTGATCTCCAAGCATCTTTCCAAAAGGAACACATTAGTTTGCATTCCTTCCATCTACACCAACATCTATGGTTTAAGGATTTTGTGGTATGGGAGCTAATCTTACTGGAATTAGATGATATCTCAAAGTGGTTTTGATTGGCATTTCTCTAATGATTAAGGAAGATGAACATTTTCTTCATATGTCTGTAGGCTATGAGCCTGTCTTCTTCAGAGAAGTCCCTTGCCCACACTGAGATAGAATCACTTATTCTTTTCTTGCTAATATGTTTGAGTTCTCTGTGGATTCTGGTTATTAAACCTTTGTAAGACATAACCTGCAAAATCTTCTCCCATTCTGAAGGCTGTATCATTGCTTTACTTACTGTGTTCTTTGCTGTGCAGAAGCTTTTTAGTTTGATCATGTCCCAGTAACATATTTTTGGTGTTTCTTCAATTGCCCAGGGGGTCTAACTCATAAAATCTTTTCCCAGGATGATTTCTTCAAGTGTTTTCCCTGCACTTTCTTCCAGTATTTTTATAGTTTCATGTCTTAAGTTTAAATCTTTCATCCAGTGAGAATCTACTTAGTTAAAGGTGAAAGGTGTAGGTCCAGTTTCAGTCTTCTACAGGTCACCAGCCAGTTCACCTAGCACTATTTGTTAAATAGCGAGTCTTTTCCCCAATTTATGTTTTTGATTGGTTTATCAAAGATCAAATGATGGTATGTAGCTGGGTTCATCTCTTGTTTCTGTATTCTGTTCCATACATCTACCTCTCTGTTTTTGTGCCAGTACCATGCTGTTTTCATCACTATCAATTTATAGTATAGTCTGAGGTCTGGTAGTGTGATTCCTCCTGATTTGATTTTATTTCTCAGTAATGTCTTGGCTAATAGAGTTTTTTTCTGATTCAGTAAGTATAAAAGAGACATTTCTTAAACTGATAGAGACCATCTACAGCAAACCCACAGCCAATATTGTATTGAATGGAGTTAAACTGAAATCATTTCCACTTAGATCAGGAACTAGGCAAGATTGCCCACTGTCTCCACTGCTTTTTAACATTGTGATAGAAGTCTTAGCCATTGAAATCAGGCAAGAAAAGGTGATCAAGGGTATCCAAATAGGAACAGAGGAGATCAAACTTTCACTCTTTGCAGGTGATAAGATTGTATTTCTGGAAAACCCCAGGGATTCAACTGCAAACTCTTAGAAGTGATCAAGGAATACAGCAGCATCTCAGGATACAAAATCAATACTCACAAATCTGTAGCCTTTATATTTACCAACAATATTGAAGCTGAGAAAACAGTCAAGGTCTCTATTCCTTTTACAGTAGTGCCAACGAAGATGAAATATTTAGGAGTTTACCTAACAAAGGATGTAAAACATCTCTATAAAGAGAACCATAATCTCAAGAAAAGAAATAGCTGAAGATGTTAACAAATGGAAAAACATACCATGCTCATGGCTGGGAAAAAACAACGTTGTTAAAATGTCCATAGTACCCAAAGCAACATACAATTTTAATGCAATTCCTATTAAAGCACCACTGTCATACTTTAAAGACCTTGAAAAAGTAAGCCACATTAATTTACTTTACTTTAAGAGAAGTAAGAAAATTATAGTCTACATGATGATTAAGGATGCAGTAGCTATAATCTAATTTTGGAACAATTTGAAGTAAACAGTGAACTCAGGCAAGCTGAAACTGATGGATGCATACTCTATATAGCATATATTATATAATTAAGCTAAGGATACGGGAGAAGAAAAAAATTACTAATTGTTCCTAAGTATTGTGATAGAATCTACTTGAAAATCACGAGTGACTCATTTAGTTCACTCTTACAGCATTCCACTTGTGTACAGAGGATAATAAACAATGTTATTTTGGTTTTCATCTGGGAAAAAATGTCACAAGCAGCTGAAGTATCAAGAGCAAAAAAAGTTGATTGCATAAAAAGAAGAAATGGAAATTACTCAGGAATAAAAAAAGCAAATTATCTGATACTAAGGAAAATTGAGACCTCCCAGATATACTGGGAACTCCTTTCTCAGCAACACAGCTATTCCACAGCCTCCGTGAGTGTTGGGTGGTAACTCCCACCTCCTGCCTCCTGCACCTCGCCACCTCCATCTCCACACCTTGGCCAATGTCTGATTGGGGTGTTTTGATTGAAATAATATATAATACTATTGAAAATAACTTTCACTTTTCTTCTCATCACTGTATAAATACTTTACTTGTTGATTGCTTGGATATCATTATGACATAAATACCATCACTGTATTTCTCAAACTCTTGTTTTTAAAATGAATATAACTCAAAAGCATCTGAAAGGTAAGATTAATTAGCAAAAGTATAACCTAAAGGACATGTTTCCCAATTAAGGATTATGAGACGCTAATAAGAGATATTTTATTTCAAAAAGTCCTTTTGTCCTTCCTTTATTTGAATTATCTACTTGTACAACATCTCAATTATGTTTCTTACAAATTTATTGCTATATGCTGAAATACATATTTCATTCAGCAGCTCTTACCTAATATTTAGGTTAGCAGTGTCTTCCTAACTTCTGAACCCAGAGACAGAGACAGTAGAACTACACAAAATATAGAATACTTAAGTTTCTATAGAGATTCAGAGATTTTTAAAAGCAGTTTTATTATATTTGTAACTGTAATTTTAATGTAATATTAATAACTATGAAATAATTTTCATGTAGAGAATACTTTTTGTTAGTTTTCAAGATCAAACACAAAATAACAACAACAAAAATTCCAGTTGTGAATGAACCATGAAGGAAATTGATGATGCTTGAACTATATTCTATTGCTGTAGCTGTTGTTTATTCCCCAATAATGTGGCATAACACACAACCACAAAACCTCAGGGACATGCAACAATATAAGATAACTATTTTTGATCATGGTTGTGTGTGTCAGCTGGAAAATTTTGCTGACCAAAGTGCAGGGTTGGGTCTTACCCATGCGTCTGTAGTCAGCTGTCCCTCAGCTGGTTGCAAGTTGGCTTGGTGATCATGTCTGCGCCTTCTATCATGTCTTGGTTTGATTGTCACATCTGGACCTACTGGTTATGCTTCTTGTTCTAATAATGTAGATAAAGAAAACTAGAAAGAAGACAGAGATGCATGGGCCTCTGCTCCATCAAATGTGTGACTGTTTTATTATCTAAGCAATCAAGTGCTCAAACCCGGGCGGTCATTGTGGGAGGATGTAAAAAAATGCCATAGAATCGAAGGACAATAATGTCATCAATCTCTTTCAAAGGCGTGCACTTCCGCTTGTGCTTTCTCTAATAAGCTTCCTCAGCTCTGTTTTCTCTGTCATGGTTACACTGGTGAGCTTAGAGGAAACTGAAGGACATATTCAGAGATTTGAAGGAAGAAATGTAGCCAAGTATTCAAGCTGTAGTCGGGCATACAGCATTATTGCAGGATCTTTACTTTCTCAGGCAGCAAGGTTTACAGTATGGATTTCTGATAAAAGTACAAATTTTTAACTCAAGACTCAAAAAAATCATATCAATAATTTTTTAAAAAATTCAATTAAATCCAAAATGTGTAAATTATCTACTATATATCAAATGTAAGAACCTATTTGCCAGACACTTGATATAAAATACAAAGGATGTGTGATAAATTGGTGCTCTTCAAAATTTAAAGTGCACTTGAATCAGCTGAAGGTTTTGTTAAAATTCACATTCTGATTCAGTGGGCCTTATGGTGAGATGCAAAATTATTCATTTTTAAAACAGCTGCCAGGTGATGTTAATATTTCTGGTCTATAGAACACCACTTCAAACAGCAAGGTCATAGACTACACTTTAATAAACAGAGCTTAATGTAGGCAAGGACAGTGAGGCATATAAACAGAAAAAGTACTCTATATAATTGTGATAATAGAAATATGTACAGAAAAGTAGAACTGAAAGGAGGTTTTGTAATATTGCATTAGATCAGTCAATACACAGAGCTACCAAATACCATAACATAATAAGGGAAGTACAAGTTTTTCTATGCTGTCTGAATGTAATGAGAAAGGGCCGGGGAAGTCGTTATAACTGAGGCTGTGCCAGATCCTGGGTGTGGGTGAGGGAGACAGCCACCTGTCTACAGACTTAACGTAAGCCTTTAACTTAGGTATGATCCTAGGCACTGCTATCCTTGTGACCACATAGGCTTTGAGACTATTTTAGAGATGGTTCAGTAGCAAAATATTGAGAGCCTAAATTAATGTGATGACAGATTAGATGACAATAACGTACTTCAGACATATTTAAAAGCTAGGAGCAGAACACATAAGTGACAAATTAGCTGACTAAATAAAACTAAGTAGAAAATACATATTAAGCCCCTTCAGTTAGGTACTACTATAGATGCTGGAAATAGCACATGTGAAGGCTGCTGTTTGTTAAAAGAGAATAGTGGGAAAACAGAATATAGGCTATATCCTGCACAAAGAGACTCTGTATAGAAGGAAGTTGGTGCTCATTCTAAGAAGAGGAAGCAAGTTAACACTTGTAAGCAAAATATAATTCTCAATACCCTTTATTCTTCTTTCCAATAAGCTGTTTGTTCTATTTGAGAGTAGTTTTTTAGCAGATGATCCATTTTGGGTGAATTTTCTCAAATGCTTATCAATGCATTCTTTAGAGTTTCTAATTGTTTCCTAACTATAGTTAATATCAGATGCTTATTGTTATTCCTGCCAGATTTTATTTTGGGAACCATCCCCTTTCCACTTGGTAAATCTATCATAGTCTCCATATTGACAAAGGGGGACCTAGCAACTTTGGCTGAGCCAGTCAGAGGTGCCCCTGGGTTATTGGCGCTATCAGAAAACACCCACTGTGTTCTCTAGAATCACAGAGGCTAAGGGGGATGTAAGCCTAGAATTGCAACTATGTTTTAAAGTAAACCTAATCAAAGGAAACAAGAACAAAGGGAGCTGGAGTCCTACTAATATTTTTTTCCCTAGAAGATGTTAAATCCTTATTAATTAATTAATTTGAGACAAAGTCCCACTTTGTTGCCCCTAGTAAGAATGTCTTGGTGTCATAGCTCACAGCAACGCCAAACTCTTGGGCTCAAACAATCCTCTTGCCTCAGCCTCTCTAGTAGCTGGGACTACAGGTGCTCATCACAATGCCCGGCTATTTTTTAGAGATGGGTCTCACTCTTGCTCAGGCTGGTCTCGAAACTCATGAGCTCAAGCAATCCACCTGTCTTGACCTCCCAGAGTGCTAGGATTATAGGTGTGAGCTACTGTGCCTGGGCCGGTCATCCCCATTTAAAGCAATGTCTACCCTAGACTGTAGCTGTACAATACAGTAATTTCCTTTTCTAACATTTAATAGATTTTGAGGTTATTTTTCATTATAAATAAAAGATTTGGACTAAGTTATCTCCTACAGAAAATTAATACAATTGTCTGTTTTTCCAGTTTCAATGGATTCAGTCATGGTGGTTCTTCGGCACATAAAAGCTACCCTTGTATGTTATCATGTGGCTCACATTGGGCATAGGCATTTATGGTAGAAGACCATAAATGAATAAAAATAAAAGCACAACACTGTTTTTTCCTAAAGACTGATGACTTTGTTAAATACTTTCCTTTTAATAGGTTCAGGAACTTTTTTTTTTTTTCTGTTTTTGGCCTGGGCCAGGTTTGAACCTGCCACCTCCGGCATATGGGGCTGGCGCCTATTTCTTTGAGCCATAGGTGCCGCCCCAGGAGCATTTTTAAATGGAGAGAAAAGAAGCAACATAGTATGACTATATTTTGTTTCTTGGAGGGAACTTTCATAGCATTAAACCACATTTTTCATGGAAATCAATAGGTTTTTATAATAGATTTGTAAGAGATATCATAAGATTTCCCAAACCAAATATATCAAAAAAACTAATAAGAACAAGGGAAGAAACAACACTGAGAGATCTATAAAGAATGAGCATAGTCCATTAGCAGCTTCTGGAGGCCTGAGGTGAAATGAAAGTGAACAGAATTATAATGTCAGGAGAGTCAATATAAAAGGAGTATACACAGGAAGGAAAAAACAATAAGTAAAAAGCCCAATATTGTAAATATTTTCTCATTGAATCATTACCTGTATAAAAATTCTATGAACACCCCCTTCATTATTTAAATTAATATTTGAAAATATGTCCTTAAATATTTTATACCTTATATTTATGCCATAAGAAATGATTACTATATTATAGGGAGGTTCTTCACAAAATGCTTTCATAGAAATTTTCGTTCTATATGGAAGACAGAAATTACATTCCTAAACCCTGTACACTTTTAAACCGAAGTGAGCATTTTATACATTAACTCTTTTGGCATTTTGGACAAAATTACGTGGACCAAATTTTTGTATTTAAACACCACATGTATGTTACTGTCTCTAAAGTTCAAAGGCACAATCTAATCTAAGATAGTTGAAAACAAACTTTAGAAAAAGCAAATAATTCCAACAAATTTGTAGGAGTACTTTTCCTCAGTAAATGAAAACTGCTTTGGTGGTCTACAGAATGAATACAGAGTTAAATAACTAATTTTTCTAATTTATGCCACAAATTGCATTGCATAATTTGCTTTTAGAAATTATTCAACAAATATATAAATATTAGTTCCCCAATTTTAAAAAATATACTCTTTTCATATAAGAATTATAATCTATGTTTTAAAACAAAACAAATAACTTATTCAGTCCTAGGCAACATTTTCCATTTTAATTCATTCATCTAAAAATCATGATGGAAATCAATTAATTTTAAATAACCGCTACATAGAGCTATCTATATATTCTATCAGTGTATATGCATTACTGGGTTATGCCCTTGAGACAACAAATTAGAAAGTCAAGCAAATGTAATCACTTCTTCGTCTCATCAATGTGAAATAATTCGTAGATAATACTAATATGTTTGTGGCCCTATTATTCTCAATTTCTCCCATTAGGATCTTGTAAGCAAATTTTAGTGATGCCTGGATAATCATTTTAATATTGTTTTATGATTCTCAGTCTAGCCATTTATTCATGCACCCACCAATTTATTACATAAATTATTGTTCCTTCTTTGTGGACGGGCATTATGCCAGACATTCACGAGCAGAGAGAGCTGAATAATTTACAGTTTCAACTTTCAGTGTGCTCACAAATAATGACTACAGAAAAGCTCCATGCAAAATATCTATAGCATAAGGTAATAAGATTGGACAGATAAATAGATCACTGTAACCATGTGAGCTCGAGTAAGATTTTGTGAGAAAGTTAGTATTTGAACTTTAGTTTGAAATATAAAGATAGTAGAATCTCCATAGCTGACCACCTCCCTACAATGACAACCTCCTTAAGTTGACCTGATTTTCAAAGACAAGATGTACACCACATGTTTGTCTTACTACAGTAGGACAGAAAAACTAGTGTTAAGTTATTCACTGAGATGATTTGACTAGAAAGAAATAAACAACATGCTGTCATAGACTCTATTCCTGGCTGAAAATCCCAGTTAGCCAAGGAGGTTAAAAGCCAAATAAAATGAACCTACAAAAAGTTTCTAGGTTTTATGCTCTGAGATTCTGATTTAGTAGACCTAGACTATACTATAATTTTCTTTTTCTTTAATTTTTAAAAATAAATCAGGTTTGGGAACTATAGATCTGTGAAATACTGGGCATAAAGTGAATACATAATAATAGGCTTTGGATATTCTCTTCTCTTTCTGGGAGGAGGCCATGCAGAAAATGCGTAAAACTTATTTTCAGCTTAGAATCCAATCAGAAGGTAACAGTCACCTCCAAAGTGAAATCTAAAAAGATACTTTCACATTGCAACAGAACAGTCAGAGCCTACTTACTGTGGGTAGAACAGAAACAATTGACCCACGCTAGAGGGGCTGCAGAGTACAGAGTGCAAGGGATGTCTTGATAATTATTACAGCAAAACATCCCTTTGCAGGGCATTCTGGAGAAAATCAGGCTTCTTCCAAAATCAACTAATATTATTTTGTGCTTCCAAACTACAAAGAAAGACTCATAAAGGGGTCATAAATAATCCTCTGGAAACATGAACAGGAGAAAATAAATTAGTGAAGCAAGAAAGTTAAACAGATGATAATCACTCATGTATAGTAAACTGACATAGGAAGTTACCCAAAGGGTCAACACTTTAAGGAAGACAAAGGATACAAAGTAAGTAAGGCTTAATATTTTCAATGGGCTTTGGAAATATTAAATGCAATCAGAGTACACCTACTTAGTGCTCTGCAGCTGTGCCTCTCACACGCGCCATTTGTTTATGCTCTCTGTCTGCAATAAAGAAGGCTCTGAGAGTTCTATCACAACAGGAGATATCTATTCAAACCTGTTTTGGAGGTGGAAGTTACTTCCTGACTGGGTTCTAAGCTAAAAAAAAATTTTTTTCACATTAATATTTTCAATAGGTTTTGAATTACAATTAGGTGCACAAATTCATTTATCTCCCTGAGATCAATTTAAATAGGATGGCTAAAGTACTTGTTGAGTATATCTAGATAAAAACCAATATTCTGACAGTTGAGGAAGTGATTGAGTCATAATAAACTGATGATTATGAGTACATACTGCTATTTGATTAAAATTGGCATTGAACTTCTTTAAAAAAAATAAAATGTTTATTTAGGAGAGATTTTTAGTTTTCAAGATTCAGCCATATCTGGTTTTATTGAGCTTTACTTTATTGTGTTTTAAAGACAGTGTGTGCTTTCATAAATTGAAAGTCTGTGGGAGTTCTGCATCACACAAACTTTTTTTGTTTTTGCATCAGTATGAGCTCACCTTGTGTTTCTGTGTAATATTTTAACAATTCTCATAATATATTCAAATTTTTCATTATTATATTTGTTATAATGGTCTGTGATCGGTGATCTTTGATAGTATTATTGTAATTATTTTGGGGCACCACAAACTGCACTCAAGTAAAAGAACAAAATGTTGGTGGGCCTGGTGGCTCACACCTGTAATGCTACCACACTGAGAGGCTTAGGCGGGTGCATTTCTTAAGCCCAGGAATTTCAGAACAGCCTGAGCAAAACTGAAACCTCTACTAGAAATAGAAAATTATTTGAACATTCTGGTGGGCACCGTTGGTCCAAGCTATTCAGGAGGTTGAGGCAGGAAGAACACTTAAACCCAGGAGTTTGAGGTTGTTTTGAGCTAGTCTGATACCATGGCACTCTAGCCTGGGCAACAGAGTGAGAATCCATCTTAAATATATATTCATGACTACTCCACAAATTCCTCATTCCTCTCTCCCCCTTTTGAGGCCTTTCCTATTTGCGGAGACACAGCAAGCAATATAGAAATTAAACCAATTAGTAACTTTACAATGACCCTGCAATGTTTAAGTGAAAGGAAGAGTTGAATATCGCTCATTTTAAGTTAAAAGATATAAATGTTAGCTTAATGTGGTTGAAAGACAGGTTGAAAGCCAAGACTGGTCTAAAGCTAAGCCTCTTGTACCAAAGAGTTAGCAAAATTGTGAGTACAAAGGAAAATTTCTTGAAGGAAATTGAAGTGCTACTCCAGTAAAAACACAAAAAAGTAAGGAAATAAAACAGCTTTATTGCTGATATGGAGAAAGTGTTAGCATTCAAATCAAAGAGCACACTGGGTACAATATTCCCTTCAGTCAAGACCTAATTATAGAGAAAGACCCCGACTCTCTTCATTTCTATGAAAACTGAGAGCAGCGAGGAAATGGTGGAAGAAAAGTTGGAAATTAGAGGTTAGTTCATGCGGAATCGGTCTGGGTGAGTATTTTATGAGGAGGACCCCCCAGGCAATTGAAGCAGCTTCAAAAATACACTACTGGGACTTGATCAAACTAAAAAGCTTCTGCACAGCCAAGAACACAGTAAAAGCAAGCAAACAGCCCTCAGAATGGGAGAAGATATTTGCAGGTTACATCTCCGACAAAGGTTTAATAACCAGAATCCACAGAGAACTCAAACGCATTAGCAAGAATAGAACAAGGGATCCCATCACAGGCTGGGCAAGGGATTTGAAGAGAAACTTCTCTGAAGAAGACAGGCGCACGGCCTTCAGACATATGAAAAAATGCTCATCATCTTTAATCATCAGAGAAATGCAAATCAAAACTACTTTGAGATACCATCTAACTCCAGTGAGACTAGCCTATATCACAAAATCCCAAGACCAGAGATGTTGGCGCGGATGTGGAGAAAAGGGAACACTTTTGCACTGCTGGTGGGAATGCAAATTAATATGTTCCTTTTGGAAAGAGATATGGAGAACACTTAGAGATCTAAAAATAGATCTGCCATTCAATCCTGTAATCCCTCTACTGGGCATATACCCAGAAGACCAAAAGTCACACCATAACAAAGATATTTGTACCATAATGTTTATTGTAGCCCTATTCATAATTGCTAAGTCATGGAAAAAGCCCAAGTGCCCATCGATCCATGAATGGATTAATAAATTGTGGTATATGTACACCATGGAATATTATGCAGCCTTAAAGAAAAATGGAGACTTTACCTCTTTCATGTTTACATGGATGGAGCTGGAACATATTCTTCTTAGTAAAGTATCTCAAGAATGGAAGAAAAAGTACCCAATGTACTCAGCCCTACTATGAAACTAATTTAGGGTTTTCACATGAAAGCTATAACCCAGTTACAACCTAAGAATAGGGGGAAGGGGAAAAGGGAGGGCAGGGAGGGTGGGAGGTGGGTAGAGGGAAGGGGATTGGTGGAATTATACCAGCGGTGCATCTTACAAGGGTATATGTGAAACTTGGTAAATGTGGAATGTAAGTGTCTTGGCACAGTAACTGAGAGAATGTCAGGAAGGCTATGTTAACCAGTGTGATCAAAGTGGGTCAAACGCTCTGCGAAGCTAGTGAATGATGCCCCATGATCATATCAATGTACACAGCTGTGATTTAATAAAAAAAAAAATTCACAGCTTAAAAGCATCACAAGAATGGAGAAGCATGAATCCTATGTACTCAATTTTGATATGAGGACAATTAATGACAATTAAGGTTATGCGGGAGGGAGGAAAAGCAGAAAGAGGGATGGAGGGAGGGGGGTGGGGCCTTGGTGTGTGTCACACTTTATGGGGGCAAGACATGATTGCAAGAGGGACTTTGCCTAACAATTGCAATCAGTGTAACCTGGCTTATTGTACCCTCAATGAATCCCCAACGATAAAAAAAAAAAAAATTCAGAAGTTCATGCGGATTAAGGAAAGAAGTCATTTCCATGACATATAATTCCAAGGTGACCCAGAAAGTGTTTGCATAGAAGGCAAAGAAAGTTATCCAGAAGGTCTAGCTAAGAGAACTGATGAAGGCTACTACACTGAGCAAGGTTTATTCAATATAGCCAGAACAGCTTAACATAGGAAGATACTGTCTAGGACTTTCATAGCTGCAGAGGAGTAATCTATACATGACTTTAAATCCTTAAAGGGCAAGTTGACTCTCTTGTTTGGGAGCTAATGGAACTGGTGACTAAGGTGAAGCCAATGCTCATTTACAATACAAAGATGTTGGGAACCATAAAAATTATATTAAATCTTTTCTGCCTGTGCTTTTTAAATAGAACAACACAACCTGGATAGTAGGACATCTGTTGACAATGTGGTTTACTAGATACTCAAAGTCCACTACTGAGAACTTTTTCTCAAAAAAGAAAGAAAAAGGATTCCTTTCCTTTCAATAGTGCTCTTTAGCAATATATTCGGTCATCCAAAAGCACTAATGATGTATCAAGATATTGTTGTTTTTTACAATTTATTTTTAATTTTTAATGTTGTTTTAATGCCTGCTAACACAACATCTACCCTGTAGCCCATGGATTAAGAAATAATTTTGACTTGTAAGTCTTTTTATTTAAGAAATATGCTTTCTAAGTTGCTATAGGTAGTGATTGCTCTGTTGGATCTGGGCAAAGTCACTTGAAAACCTTTTGGAAAGCACTCACCTTTCCATATGCCAGTAATGATATTTATGGGAAGAGTATATGTGAATCCTAGTAAATGTGGAATGTAAAGGTCTTAGCAAAATAACTAAGAAAATGCTACAAAAGCTATGTTAACTAATGTAATGAAAATGTGTCAAACAATCTATGAACCAAGTGTATGGTGCCCCAGGATCATACTAATGTACACAGCTATGGTTTAATAAAAAGAAAAAAAAAAAGAAACTACATTTGGAAGATCAATTCTATTTCAACAAAATAGAATTTTGTCTAATCCAGTTACTTTTCTGTTACATCAAATGTTGTAAAATACCACCCCACTTTGATGTATTTCTAATAAATATTTTTCAACAACAACAACAAAAAAGATATTTATGGGAGATGGTAAAGTAACAATGTTAACAGGATTTTAGAAGTAGTTGATTTCAACTGTCACGAATAACTTTAAGGGATTCAAGATTTCAGTGGAGGAAATAACTGTGCATGTGGTTAAAAATAACAAGTTAACTAGAATTAGAAGTGGTGCTTTACCAAAATTGGTAGTAGGTACATGGTTTTTGTGTGAGTTATCTACGCTGCTCCATTGATCTATATGTCTACTTTTATACAAGTATCATTCTGTTTTGTTCAATAATTGAACAAAATTATTGAAGTTTGTAGTGTAATTTGAAGTCAGGTAATACGATGCCTCCAGATTTGTTCTTTTGCCTTATAATTCTTTGGTTACTTTTAGCTCTTTTTTGTTTCCATATGTGATTTATATATCTATTTTTTAATTCTATGAAAATAATGTTGGTATTTTTATGGGAATTAATTTGAATTTGTAAATCACTTGAGCAGTGTGGACATTTTAACAACTTTGATTCTTGTAATCCATGATGTTTTTCTTCTGGGGGTGTTTTTCTTTTGTTTGTGTAGTCTGTGATTTCTTTCATCAGTGTTTTGTCATTCTCCCTTTAGAGTTCTTTCACCTGCTTCATTAAGTATTCTATCTGCCTGGATATTTTATTTTCTGCTTTCGGCTATTATAAATGAGATTGTGTTCTTGATTTGACTCTCAGCGTGGTTGTTATTAGCATGAAGCAATGCTGCTGATTTGTGTGTGTTGATTTTGTAATTCGAGACATTACTGAATTATTGTTTTAATGCTAGGAGTCTTTTGGAGGAGAGTTTAGGGTTTTCCTTAAATATAAGATCATATTATCAACAAACAGGGATAGTTTGACTCTCATTTCTTATTTCAATATCCATTATTTCATTATCTTGCTTATGAGCTCTGGCTAAGACTTTCAGTACTATGCTAGAAGTTGTGAGGGTAGACTTCACTGTCCTGTTCCAGGTCTACAGAGAAATGCTTTCAACTTTTCCCCATTCCATGTGATATGGGCTGTGGGTTTGTTATTTTTTTATTATTTCGAGGTACATTCTTTATATACCTAGTTTGTTGAGGGTTTTTAGCATGAACGGATACTGGATTTTATTACATGCTTTTTCTTCATCTATTAAGATAATCATATGAGGGTGGCGGCCATGGCTCAGTGGGTAGGGCACTGGCCCCATGCACCAAACCTGGCAGGTTCCAACCCAGTCCAGGCCTGCTAAACAATGACAACCGCAACACAACAACAACAACAACAATGAAAAAAAAAAAAAAACAGCTGGGTGTTGTGGTAGGCTCCTGTAGTCCCAGCTACTTGGGAGGCTGAAAATTCCTTAAGCCCAAGAGTTGGAGGTTGCTGTGAGCTGTGATGCCATGGCACTCTACCCAGGGTGACAGTTTGAGACTCTGTCTCAAAAAAAAGAAAAAAAAAAAGATAATCATGATAATCATATGGTTTTTATTTCTGATTCTGCTTATGTAGTGGATCACATTTACTCATTTGCTTATGTTGAACTGTCTCTTGCATCCCTGAGATGAAACCCACTTAGTCGTGTGTTTAATTACCTTTTTTATGTGCCATTTGATTCAATTTGCCAGTATTTGTGAGGATTTTAGCATCTATATTCAGGAAGAATATTGGTCTGTATCTTGTTTTTTTTTTTTTGTTTGTTTGTTTGTGTATGTGTGTTTGTATGTGTGTGTGCTTCCTTTTTCCTTTCCTGGTTTGATAGCAGGGATGAAGTTGATAATAGCATTGGAGAATGAGTTAGGAGTTCGGGAGGACTACCTCCTTCTCAATGGTATGGAACAGTTTATGTAGGATAGGTGCCAGTTCTCTGTGTGTCTGGTAGAATTTGGCTTTGAATCTCTCTGGTCCAGGGCTTGGTTGTTGTTGGAAGATATTTTTGTCACTGATTCAACATCACTATTTATTATTGGTCTGTACATGATTTCTGTGTCTTCTTGATTCAAGCTTGGGAGAATGTGTGTTTTCAAAAATGTATCTATTTCCTCTAGAATCTTATTTTGTGTGCATAGAAGAGTTCATAGTACTCTTGAATTATCTCAGTATTTCTGTGGCATCTATTTTAATGTTTTCCTGTACAGTTTTGATTTACCTTTTTTGAATCTTCTTTCTTCCTGGCTAGTCTAGCTAGTGATCTCTTAATTTTGTTTATCTTTTCAAAGACCCAACTCATCATTTCATTGATTCTTTTTTTGTCGTTTGTTTCTATCTCTTTTGTTTATTTTATTTTATTTTATTTTTTATTTTTATTTTTTGCAGTTTTTGGCCAGGACTGGGCTTGAACCTGCCATCTCCGGCATATGGGCCCAGAGCCCTACTCCTTTGAGCCACAGGTGCCGCCTGTTTCTATCTCTTTTAATTCTTCTTTATTATTTGCTATTTCTTGTCTTCCTAGCCTTGCGATTGATTTGCTCTTGTTTTTCTAGGTGTTTGGAGGGTGATGTTAGATTGTTAATTTGTGATCTTTCTTTCTTTTTGATATAGACATTTATTGTCATAAACTTCCTTCTTAGTACCACTTTTGTTGTATTCCAAAGATTTTCCTAACTTATATCACTGTTATCATTTAATTCCAAATATTTGTCGGTTTCCATCTTGATTTTATCTTTGACACAAAGATGTTTTGAAAGCATGTTATTTAATATATATGTATATTTACAACTTTCAGGGTTTTTCTCGGAATTGATTCCTTGTTGCATTACACTGAAGGCTGAAAAGAAGTATTATTTCAATTTTTATAAATGTATGGGACTATTTTTATGGCCTAATATACTGTCTATCTTGGAAAATGTTTCATGTTATGATGAGAAGAGTGCATATTCTGTAATTTATTGCATAGAATGTTTTGTAAATATTTGGTAGGCTCCTTTATTCTAGAATCTCATGCAAGTTCAGTCCTTTGTTGATCTTCTTAATTGATCTTCGTATTGATCTTTCAATATCTCAGGGATGCAAGAGATGGTTCAACATAAGCAAATGAGTAAATGTGATACACCACATAGCAGAATCAGAAAGAAACCATATGATGTCCTTGATGATGTGCCTAGTTTTTTCAGTAGTCTGATGAGTGTCCTGATATTATTGTGTTTCTGTTTATTTCTTAGTTCTTGTAGTGTTTGTTTATGAATTTGGGCTCTCCTCTGGTCTGGTGCATGTAAGGTTGGACAACTAAGTTTGCAAACTCATTCTACAAATGATGCTACATACCCCATTGCTAAGTATCACTATGGTCTCCTTTGAAGTACTCCCCCTAGTGAGCTATGCACCAATGCCAACAGTTAGTCCACCCTTCAAAACAATTTTGGAACTCTGTTTTGGAATGATCATCAGAGTTGTCACCATATAAGATCTGATAATTAAGTTCGTGAGCTCATCCTAGAAAAAGTGCTACTTACCTTATTGTTAATATCACTACGATCACCTGATGGCCAAGGGGAGTAATTCAAAGGTGACTACAGTGATATTCAGCAATGAGGTACATAACACTTCTAGAATGTGTTCTCAAGCTTAATTGTCTGATCATATATTATATATACATATATATAAGTTATATCTTCTTATAAAATTGATCATTTTATCATTATATAATAATAATGTTGTTGATTTAATGTCTGTTTAATCTGATGTAAGATTAGCTGTTGGTTTCTATTGGTTTGGACTAATTTTTTCCACCCCTTTACCTTTACTCTATAACAATTTTTATAGAGTTATATGTTAAATAGGTTTCTTACAGACAGTACATATTTAGGTTTCTTTTATTTTAATCCATTCTTCCATCTATATATTTTAAGTGGGCCCTTTAAATTACTGATTTTCAAGGTTAATGTTGATATATGAGATAATGCTCTAGTAATCATGTTGATTGTTACTTAGTTGCTTTGTGTTCTCCCTCGTGCTACCATTTTACAAGAGATGTGAATTTTTGCTTCTAACCATTTTTTATATGGGTGAATATCAAGCATTTTTCTCAATGTTTAAAATTCTTTTAAGCATTTCTTGTAAAACAAATATAGTGGTGACAAATTCCCATAGCATTTGCTTAACTGGTAAAGAACTTTCTCATTCATTCATTGAACTTAGTTTTTTAGGATACAGTCTTGGTTGACAGGTATTCTATTCAAGCAAGAATCCAATGCACTCAATTCTGATATGAAGACAATTGGTGCTAGTACATGGTGGTGAGTGGGGGAAAAGGGGAGCAGAGAGAGGGAAGGAGGGAGAGGGGTGGGGGTTCACAGTGTGTGACATATCTCTTGGGGGCAGGACACAGTTATAAGAAGGACTTTACCTAACAAATGCAAGCAGTGTAACCTGGTTTTTTGTACCTTCAATGATTCCCCAACAATTAAAAAAGAAGACTAATGATAGGCCCCCAATCAATTTTGGCTTATGAAGTTTCAGCTGAGAAATCTGTCGGGAATTTAATGAGGGTTTTTCTTATACATTACTTTCTGTTTTCTTTGTGCTGGTTTTCCTTTATCTTTTTGATCTCATTTCTCTACCATCCATATTTGGAACTCTTCCTCTGTCATTTCAATGTTTTTGTTTTGGTTAGAATCTGTTGCTGTGTAGCAGAATGTGATCCTTTGGGGAGGTGAGTCATTAATTTCTGTGTTGTCATATGTCCAGAATTCTTGCACTGAGTCTTTCTCATCTGGAGAGGGTTTCACTTCTTGTTTATGAGTTTTCATTTTTATACGGGACTTTTCCCCTCCATCTGAAAGGTGTGAATGGAGCATATTTTGGATAAGGACCTTTGACTTTGTTTGAGGGTACTTTCAGGGAGCCTAGGTTCTAAATGAATACCTTTGCTGCAGCAGGGATGTATACTGTGAGCAGATTCCCTACCTTCTGTCAAGAAGGAAGATGAAAATCTCTGAAATATTATCTCTTTCCTCAACCCTGTATGTATCTAACAGTGTGAAATATGTTGGGATGTCCAGTTTAATCTCAAGGTCAGGAGGTGGTGTTTCTAGGTAAAAGTCAGCCAATATCTATGCAATTGAATCAATACCTGATGTAATAGGTTATACAAGTTATACAACACAGGAGGTGGTGTTTCTCCTTTTATTGGTAAAAGTCAGCCAATATCTATGCAATTGAATCAATACCTGATGTAATAGGTTATACAAGTTGACCTCCCCACCAGTGGTTGATGCTTGTAGGAGAGAGCCAGGTGTGGAGTGGCAGGGTGGTATTTGTGGAAACTTTGCCTGATCCTAGTCTATCAGAAGCACCTGGATATCACAGGGAATAGGTAGGGCTCTGGCTCTCCCTGGGTACTTCTTCTTGTGCTCTTCCATACCTAGGCAGTTGGGGGCAGGAGCTGGGTGGGACAGGGTCAGGTGAACCCACATTCAGGCTCCATAAAAAAAGGCATAATCGGGGCGGCACCTGTGGCTCAGTGAGTAGGGCGCCAGCCCCATATGCCAAGGGTGGCGGGTTCAAACCCAGCCCCGGCCAAACTGCAACAGAAAAATAGCCGGGTGCTGTGGCGGGCGCCTGTAGTCCCAGCTGCTTGGGAGGCTGAGGCAAGAGAATCGCGTAAGCCCAAGAGTTAGAGGTTGCTGTGAGCCGTGTGACGGCACGGCACTCTACCTGAGGGCGGTACAGTGAGACTCGGTCTCTACAAAAAAAAAAAAAAAAAAAAGGCATAATCACTGTCTTAACAAGAGTCAGAAATCATCTCTCACGTTGCTGGGAAAAGCCTCCAAGGAGAGACAAATGTGCCCTTCCACAGCAAAGAACCTGCTGGGAGTGGAAGAGGCAGAACTCACAGGCCAGCTGGCGGGGGTGGGTTTTGTTCTGCTTCCAATCCCTTTGTCTAATATACTTCCCTCCAGCATCTGGCCACCAGCATCAGGACAAATGAGTCAGGCCAGGAGAAAAGTGAGCACACTTAGGCAGCAAAGCTGGCACAAGCTGCTGGCCTTTGCACACAGGACCTCAGTCATTCCTTTCGGGGGAAGGGTGCTCTGTGTGTGCACTGCAGCAGAAACCCATACCACACATTCCTGTCCACCTTCCCATTGCCTCCCTGATCCAGAAGCAGGGCAGATGCATCCTTAGGACAGGGCTATGTGTATAACTCTTGGGAAAAGGGTTGTCTTTGGGACAGGTATTCTGATTCAGAAGCCCAGAAACACCACACAAGCCCAAGATGAGCCTCTATGTGGTCTCCCAGAAGCTCCCCGGGCCACTCTGTAGGCTTGTGGAGTTCCAGTAGTTCCCCTGGAGCCAGGATTGCAAAGGGCCGAGGCCCGAGGGCAGAGCTCCCAAGGTCTACTGCTTACCACTTCTCTTGTCTGGGTGTTTTCAGGAGACATCTTGATATATATAACATCTTAAAGTACCATTAAAGTAATATATTAAAAGTACCATTAAAGTAATGAATAACCCACAGAAGGAAGTAATTAACTTAGAGACTACAATGAAATGCTTAAATATACATGTAACTGGAAACACAGGATAAGGCAGAAATGATATCTGACTTATAGCTTATAATTTCCTAGTAGTGATGAAAGACACAAAATTACATCAGGACAATACAAAGAAAATCTACATGTACATATTATAGTATGAAAATAAATAGACAAAAAGACATATTTTTAAGCAGGCAAGTAATAATATATTATTGTTCAGCAACAATAATTAGACTAGTACTTGAATTTTTAATGTAAACAGGGGAAGCCAAAAGTCAATGGATGGTCAATTTAACGTTTTTGTTAGTATATAACAAAAATGGCACACAAAAGTAGCAGACGCTATTTTTATTAAATGGTACTAAGTCAGTTGTTCAATACCCATTTGGAAAAAAAAATGAAATTTGATCCCCACCTCACACTATGCACAAAAGTCAATTTCAGGAATGTTGTGGGTTTCTAAGTACAAATGGTGAAACAAATGCTTCTGGAAGCATCATGGTACCATCATTGAGAAAGATTCCAGATAACAAACATAAATAATAAAAATCAAGGAAATGATTATGAACAGGACCATATCAGATTAAGGCTTTGTCATCAGGAAGAACTATTAAGAGAATGAAGAAAATTAAGAGAATTGAACGATGTCTGTAGCAACATAAGCCAAACTATCTATATTCAAAGTAACCCCTACAAACCAATATAAAAGAGATAACCTAGTAGAAAAAATAGAAACTGAACACTTAAGAAAAAGTGAATATTCAACAACCAATAACTTTATGAAAACATCCTTAACCTTAACTAGGAAATGAAAATGAAAATGACAGCTATTAATAGATATCATTAACTGCTAATACGAATAGTTAATTAAGACTGATGGTGTCAAGTACTGATGAGAGAGTAGAGAAAATGAAACTTACACAATTCTGATGTAAGTTTATGTCAGCACAATCATTATGGGAGTCTGTTATTTTCAGCTAAAGTTATGATAAGGGTTCCCTAGAACCCAAATCCACTAATTAGTATCCAACCCCAAAGAATTTCTCATATGATTTTGTATCAGACACTTGATAATAATTCTTCATAGCAGCACTACTTTTAAATTACCAAAAGAGTAAACAACTTAAATGAATGGCCAGGGTAAAAATAATAATTAAATCATGTACAAATGTAAATACAATAAAACACCATATAATAAAAAGAAATAACTATTTTACATGCAGTATCATGGATGAATCTCACAAATATAATGGTGAATAATAAAGTGTCATATTCAATATTAATATCGTAAATATTTTTCTATGAAAATACAGTTCAAAAATACAAACAAGACTTGGTTTTGGATGTCACTAATAAGTCTCTCTGAGAAAGAAGGGGTAGTTATAAGTTCATGAGAAGGAGTGCTAGATTACTAATAGTATTTAATTCTTTCCTTGAAATTGATAAAACAAGTGTTTAATGAATAAACTGTGGTGATTTAAACATTTATCTGTTTATGTTTATTTCCAAAATATTTACATTAAAAGACACGTTTATAGTGCCTTGGAGAGTGACTTATTTCTGTGGTTTTGCAAACTAGTTAACTGGTGCTTAAAATATTTTGCATTTTGGGAAGTGTGCACTACTCTTACTCAAAACCATTCATATTTATGAACATTGATTAATAAAATTGCTCTCAAGATAGTGAGAAGGAGCAAAGGTGAGATCCATCTGTACTAAAAATAGAAAAACTAGCTATTGTGGTAGGCACTTGTAGTCCCAGCTACTCCGGAGGCTGTGACAAGAGAATTGCTGGAACCCAGCAGGTTGAGGTTGCAGTGAGCTATCATGCCAGGACACTTAACCCAGGGTGACAGAGTGAGACTCTGTCTCAAAAAGAAAAAAAAAGAAAAAGGAATAAAAAAGATAGTGAAAAGCATTTGCACATTGAGTGAAAATATTTGCAACACATGTAACTAAAATGGCTTAATACAGAATATATAAGAAACCACTAAACAATGAAGGAAAAAAAAAAAAAGACAACCCTGTACAAAAATAAGTAATAGGCCAGAACAGAATCTCTAAATGTTCAATAAATATAATAAAGAACATCCAATCTAAATAAAATCTAACCAATGGAATCTGAAACTGCTGTCACTATGCAAATTCAGTAAATTTTTAAAAGATGAACGATGCCAGTGAAAGTGATACAGGGTGGGTGGACCCCAGCTAGGGCGCAACAGCCACGAGAAGGACGTGCCATGCTTTCTGTGGAGCCTCCGCTGTGTGGGAGTTGGTGCAGCGGGACAAGGTAAGCCCACAGCTGGAGAATGGGGTGAGATGGAGAGGGGCCAGCTCAGCCAAAGCCCTCGGGTTCCTGGAATGTTGATGGTGACAGGCACAGCTGGGGCTGCTGCCACAGACACCTCGTCTTTTCCCTTGTTTCAGAGTACAGGACCAACTAGTGTGAAGCTGCTCTTCAGGGCACGCACACAACTTCTGAAGCTGAGAATGACTGTGATACAGGGTTCCTCCCTTCATAGATGATCAGGGACTCCCCATTTCCTAGGCCTGGACAATTCCATGAAGGAAATGCGCTCATTCACCTTGCCCCAGCTGAAGGACTGTATCCATTCATTAATGTGGTCTTTCACATTGAAATCCACCTACCAAGTTCTGGCCAAATGTAACTTTTTTTTTTTTGTAGAGACAGAGTCTCACTTTACTGCCCTGGGTAGAGTGCTGTGGCATCACATGGCTCACAGCAACCTCCAGCTCTTGGGCTTACGCGATTCTCTTGCCTCAGCCTCCAGAGCAACTGGGACTAAAATGTAACTCTTAAGGCTATATAATACCCCTAGACAAAGAACCCAGGAGGGGACATTTTCTGACTTGGGTCTTTCTTTCTGCCAGGAGCTCTGGTGCTTTTTCCGTATTCCTTTCTGTATGATAAATTCTATTTTACCACTAATCTGTGGTCAGTGGGTTCCTTCTTAGAATCCCTGAGACCAAAGACCTACTGCAGAAGGAAATTTTTGTAATATCAGGACATGAGGCAACAAGAATGATAGTATCTTGGTGGTAGGAGTTAAAATTGTATCAACTACCCTGGAAATGATTTCATATTACCTGCTGAAGTTGAAGATAGGAATAATATTATCATTAACAAGTTTATACCCAATGAAATGCACATACATGTGCACCAATATAGTTACAATAATATTCTCTGTGGTGTCAGTGCTTGGTCAGTGCTTGGTGTCAGTGCCTGGGCTATGAGACATAAATGAAAATAAATTAATTACAGCTACTTGCACCCACATAGATGAATCTAAAGAATAAGAGGTTGAGAAAAAAGAAACTAGCACCAAAAGAAACACTTATCATTTTATTTCTGTAAATAACAATATCAATAATAATAACAATGTGATAACTAGCTGGCAAAACTGAAATGTAGTATTTATATATTCATGGTTTCACAGTAAAGCTAATAAACAAAAATAAAAATAAATAAAAATTACTACAGCAAAAGTCAGGATTTTTCAGTGCAGAGTGTTTGGAGAGGGTCTAGCGATTAGCAAAAGTGGCTGATTAACTGGCTACTTGGATTTTGGCAATGTTATATTTCTGGACTTTGTTTTTGGTTAAATGGATTTTTCACTCTTTCACTCTTTCGTATTATAACTCATAGAAGAGCTTACTTTTTGTGCCTTTTTTCCGAGTGTAATAACAACCATGATGTTAATGGTAATGTATATTGTTAAGGAAAAAAGGAAAGTAGTAAGAAAAGTTTATTAAAGCAAGTATGTGAGCGAGGGCACACCTATGAGTTTAAGCATGGAGAGCAAAAAGGAGATTTCTTCATCTAATATCTTGGAAAATCGGATTGATAGAAGCAAATTCAGGAAATTATAACGTATGCAGAGCATGAATAACAACTCATTCATAAAATGATCTTTTGCTTGGTAATCAAGGAAGCATTTGGCTAGTGAAGCATCGTGGTTAAGTAAGCTTCCAAAGGAAAAACAACAGGTTTGAAGTGAAATATATATTCTGTCACACAACAAAAGCAAATGCACTGCAACATGCTTACTTGGCTGCTGGAACAACGTTTATTAGGAAAAACTTAGAAGCAGAATTCAGTGGCAGATGTCCAAGTCTATCACCATCTATTGTTCATTCTTGGTCTATGTATAGAAGTCTAGCAGGTTCAGTCATCAGATTCTAGGAAAGGAAACATGAGTATGAGCTCTGGGGTTTTCAACTTGTATGATTAAGGAAAACACGGCCCAGCCCCCCAGCCCCCGCAGTGTGATCAATAATCTCTTGCAGTAACAGCAGGCTTTGTCACGACCTCTGCTCCAGTCCTCTCATGCCCATTTCGTGTTTGTAGTTTGAGGCGGTGTGGGGGAGAACCAGCTCGTCCCCTGGTGTTATTAGGGAGCTTGTTTCAAGCCTAATAGTTGCAGCTTTATAATGCGACAAGGCAGTAACAGGATGCCTCGAATCAGGGTTCACACTGGAAAGGGCCAGCCTCTCCTGTGGTGTATCATGGGTTTGGAGACCAGGAATGATTATTCTCAGCACCAGCCAGGGCAGGATTCCAACTCCCTTTACAAGGCACCAGACTGACAGAACCCTGGCTGACAAGTTAATCTCCAGCAGGTACATCTGAATCCATCCCCTGTGTTTTTGCACATACTATAAGGAAGATCTGAAGAAATCAGGGTTAGAGACTAGAAAGGCATGTAGAGCAAGAAGTATGATTAGTGTTTTGGTCCAAACAATAGCTGTATTTACCAATGGCATCTCTTCTCTCATTTTTTTTTTTTTAACAGATTTCCACTATCCTTCAGAAACCACTTTCTCCCCATTCTTAGCTTTGTGCTTTACTGAGACTTACCTTATGCCTGAATTCTAGGGTAGACTAGGTTGGCCAAAAAAATATTTATGAAGAGCTGTCATACCTCTGAATTGTTAGCCCTGACTCCGATGTGCGTCTGGAGCTTCTGGGAGCCGTCTTTCTCACTACTACTCCACGTACACTTGCCTGAGAATGACTGCAACCAAGAAGGAAGCAGAGCCCCGGCATGGTGAGGTGAGTTCAGGAGAGCGTGGTGTGCTTACCTGGGTCCAGCTGTGCTTAAGGCCAGTGCAACAGTAGGCTTTTCTGTTGTGTTGGAGAATTAATGTCAGAAAGAATTGGATTTTGGTCACTTGAAGGTTGAAGAGCCTAACTAATTCACAGAGGAAAGGGTCCTGTAGAGGATAAGGGAGTATCGTTTAGTGGACTGATCGTGTTTCTCCTTTGAAGCCCATGGTGCATTCTGGTTTTTAGGCACTGGCCGTTCTTTTTTTTTTCTTTTTTTCTTTCCTTTATTCACAATACTTCTGAGCTATTTCACCATTTCCAATGCCTTCAATTATCCTTCATAAACTGGAGACTGCAAGCATTCTGCTATCAGTCCAGGCCTTTCTTCAAATACTGTTTCTCAATTTGAAACACTCCTCTACATTGCTGCCTGAACGTTTCCTGCTTACTTCCATATATCAATGTCCAAAATTATACGTATCACCTATTTTTTTCTGTGTTCTTTATAAACATCTCCACTTCTTTATGCTCCTCTTCTGGTCATTGTATGGCATTAAAAATTTCTCATAGGTGGCTCAGAGCCTGTAGCTCAGGGGCTAGGGCACCAGCCACATACACTGTGATGGTGGGTTTGAACCCAGCCCAGGACTGCCAAACAATAGTGACAACTGCAACCCAAAAATAGCCGGGCGTTGTGGCTGGCGCCTGTAGTCCCACTACTCAGTAGGCTGAGGCAAGGGAATCACTAAAGCCCAAGAGTTGGAAGTTGCTGTGAGCTGTGATGCCACTACACTCTACCAAGGGCGACATAGTGAGACTGTCTGAAAAAAAAAAATTCTCATAGGAATGATTAAAAATTGCCTCATGTTTCTCTGGTATATTTTCTAAAAAGATTTCATTACTACTTAGATTTTAGATAAGTTTCTAACTGAAATCCTTCAAATGCCTTGTGATAATCTTAAGCATAAAATGGTACTTTATTAACTTGACTCTTAATTTTCTAATTTCTGCTCAACTGTTTGGTTTTATAACACACAATTTTCAGTTTCCAGAACTGTCCATGCTGTCTCTCTCTCTCTCTCTCTCTTTGTAATCATTTTCCTTTGCTACCTTCTCCTTTGGTATTCACTATCAGTACTTTTGCTTAACTGCTGTCTAGTTGTCACTTCCAAGAACACTAGTGAGGTCTTACATTAGTTAGGGTCAGGCTTTCCATCCTGTGTGTGCTATAATATGATGAGCGTACCTATGTGTACCCTATATTGGTTCATACAGCTATCTGGACATCTTATTGTTTTTACCCCTTATGACAATTTGTGTTTTTGCCCTTGGCATCTTTAAAAATGTGTGGCACTCATTCAACATGGAAAACAAATAATAGAAGAAGGTGGTAAGGGGACTGGGAAGACAGAAAAAAGGGCAGTTGCTATTAGACACTTTTATGAGAATGTTTAATTATCAAAATAGATAACTGTGGAAAATATACAGAGAAAGGTGACCCTAAATTACTTTCTCTTTAGTAGGTATTGACATAGCCACTGCTAAAAGAAGCTACACGGAGTCAGTGTTTGGGCTTGCGTTCTATCTTAGACCCCTCCATAATCGGGCTCTGTCTGACACTGCCTAGTGCAAGTTACTCAACCCCTCTGTGCCTCAGTTTCCCATATGTACAATTATGATACTAAGAGTGTGGAACATACATGATTATTATGAGCTTTAAATAAGTTTGTATTTATAAACTGATTATGAGTGTGCCCATAAATAAAAAGAGGAACTGATACTGGGATATTCAATATATAATTTGAATAATATTTCTCTAAACGTTTTCATTTGTTTGTGTGTGTTGAAGAGTCTATAATCATCTGAAATGTTATTTACCACTAAGAAAAAAATCTTTAATATAGAAGTATTAGATTTTATGGTAGGCAGAGTTAGCACATTTCACTTAAAAACTTAAATCAATCGTTGGTCTCCTTATATTTACATTTTTTGAACATGGAGAAATGCTTGGTTCCAAAGACTATGACTTGACTTTGAGTAATAAATGTCTTTTTCACTCATGGAATTACAGAGAGAGAACTATTTCCTATTGCTGTTAATTGGGGTTGTTATTTTTGTAATCATATCTATTATCAACAGAATTGGCTATACAATTTGTGAACTGAAAAGGTTTTTTTTTTTTTTTTTTTGCAGTTTTTGGCCGGGGCTGGGTTTGAATCCACCACCTCCGGTATATGGGGCTGGCACCCTACTCCTTTGAGCCACAGGTGCCGCACACTAAAATGTTTTTATACTCACTTCAATATAACTTTAATGCCAGTCTAACAGTTTTTATCAGCCTGAACTCTCCTTTCTATGAAGAACATTGCTCACCATTTACATTTTCCAGCTTTGTTTGATGACATTTCTAGTTATAATTGTTCTAAAAAAAGCTTAGATATGCTCATTATGTAGTCCTCATACTACACATGTTAGGTCTGGAACTGACACAATTGCTGAGACTAGGAAGAAGCCTTGTATAATTTTTCTACAGGCCTCAGGAAGTGATTGCTCTTGATGTTTGAAGCAAGTATTTGAATCAAAATAGGAAAAGTGGAATAAACTATTCTAAACATGTTTTTGAACTGTCTACCAATTCAGCTACATAAATTAGTTTGGGTCCACAGGCAGAAGAAACAAAAGGATTTAACTTAAGATATAAAGAAAAGCTGTCTAAAGACAGGAAAGAATTTTAATTAAATTTAAAATATGAATCAAAGCATTGACATTACTCTGGTATGGATCCTCATTGTCAACATGTACATCATGCCTTAGACAATAATGAAAGTTAGAAAAATCTAGTAGAACTTGGTGCCACAAGATACTTTCTTCACTCATATGCAAGGTCACATGTCTTTATCTTTTTTGGTATCTTCAGCAGTGGGGGCATTTGTAAATAGAAAGCAAAACCTTCTGAAAAGTGCTTTGTTCTTTTCTTTGAGTTCTATAGTTTAATGCATCTGAATGAAAATAATTATAAAAACAATAGGTCAAACAACAACCGAATGTGTGGAGAAGGAGCCTTATTGCTACTGATCACTTTGATGGCTTTGTCCTATTTACATGTTTTTAGTTTTTGATCAGTGAAATATGAGTGCACATTAAACATTATTATTATATATCAACATGAAATTATAATTACATATTAATTTATAAGTGTATTATATTTAACATCAATAGAATATGTAATTAATTATATTAATATTGTATGTTAATGAATTGCTTAAGTTTTATTTTATTTAATTAATTAATTTATTTATTTTTGCAGTTTCTGGCCAGGGCTGGGTTTGAACCCACCACCTTCAGCATATGGGGCCAGCATCCTACTCCTTTGAGCCACAGGCACTGCCCATGAATTGTTTAACTTTTAAAATAATGATTTTGAAACATTTCCTGAGATGATTTTTGCCTTTTTAATCATGGAGAAAAACTGATTTATTTAAATGAAGTGCCAAAATACAGGTTTATAGGCGATATAAAGGTGGAGAGAGAAGGCATTTTATAATCAAAAGGAAGCAAAATGATACAAAGATAATAGCAACAGGGCAAAAAAGTAAATAAAGAAGTCCAGGAAAAAAATAGGAGAGAAATAAAAATGATGAGAAGGCAGGTTATCAGGGAAAGTACTCAAAGTGATTTTGTTTGTAATCTATTAGATTTGGGGGAATAGTGAACATCTACTATTACTTTCAGAGTCACTTAGTGTGTGGAAACGTTTTATATTTGAGGTGCCCATTAATTGATGTCCAAAGCCCACCTCCTTGTCATGCCTCAGTTCTTTTCCTCTCTTATGAAAGTGATGGAGATATTTGGTCACTAGATGTTGGAAACATTCTTTAGTAATGCTTCCTTGTTTCACGAAAGGTCGTAGTACCCAACATCCATTGTATCTTCTGTGCTAAAGAATGCTCTTAACATACATAAATAAAACCTAGTACAGGTCTTGAATACAGATATTGCAGCTTTTTCACCTCTCTTTTTCTCTCTCTTACGACCATTATGATTCGTTCTCCTCTAGGGTAAATTAACTATGTCTCCTAATTTACAAACAACAAAACAATCTAATAAGAACTTCTTTAATGTTACTGTTACTGGAATTTCTTTCCTCAGTAGGTCATTGGTCTCCAGATTAGAACAATGAACCCACAGAACACAAATCAGAGGTAAGATAGGATTTATTAGTCAGAAAGGAAGACAGAGAAAGCATCTGAGGTTCTGGCAGAGAGAAAAACCCAAGTTGGAAAATCTCCACCTGGGTCCTTTGTCTAGGGGCGTATATAGCCTTGAGAGTTATGTTTGGCCAGGACTTGGTAGGTGGATTTCAAAATGAAAGATCACATTAATGAATGGATACAGTCCCTTCCAATCAGAGCAAGATGAATGTCAGGGAGTTCCCTTCAAGAAATTACCCAGGGCTAGGAAATGGAGGAGTCCTTATTCATCCCTGAATAGGGGAGCCCTGTACCATGGTCATTCTCAGCTTTAGAAGTTGTGTGTATGCCCTGGAGGGCAGCTTCATACTGGTTGGTACTGTACTTTGAAATAAGGGGAAAGAATAAGTGGAGGGCAGCAGCCCACTGTGCCTTGTTCTCCTTCATCTTCCTAGGGACCCGAGGCCCTGATGACCCTTCTCTGCCGCACTTGGTTCTCTAGCCCTCACCTCTTCACGTACCACCATACCAAAACCCCCAGGAAGTGAAGCACAATGGGTGGCAGGTTCCTTCTGGAGACTGGCACAGACGGACCCTGAGGCCACTGGCCTTACATCATTACTACCTTTAATGTTACTGCCCTTTCAAAATCTGTCTGAGCATTTTTCATCAATTGCTAATTATCTCTCTTTTCAAAAGATGAATTTTAATGTCCTTTTTCAAATTAATATCCTCCTGCCATCCCCAACCATGGCAA
The DNA here is from genome assembly GCF_027406575.1 of Nycticebus coucang. NCBI lineage: Eukaryota > Metazoa > Chordata > Mammalia > Primates > Lorisidae > Nycticebus > Nycticebus coucang. The sequence continues at coordinate 63,183,444 of NC_069780.1, read as the reverse complement.
CTCCTCCAGTCTGCCTTCCATCTCACTCAACATTCCCTCTCACCTGTTCCATTAATCCTTTCTTCTTTCTTTCTTCCATCTTCTCATTGCTCATTTTCTTTTTTCTCTTTCTGGACCTAAAAGCTTTATGCCGTTCCCCTTTTTCATTTTGTTGCTTTTATTATTGTTTTTAATTGACAAATAATTATACATATTTATGTGGAAGAGTGTGATATTTTGATATATGTGTACAATGTATAATGATCAAACCAGGATAATTAGCATATCTATCACATATCTATCACCTCATAATCGTTCATTTTCTATTTATGCCTTTACAGTACCATGAACATGGTCTGTTGTAAAATATGCTAAAACTTATTTCTTTAATTCTGAGACTTGATTAAGTTCCCACTCTCTCCTTACGTAAGGATATCTATGAAATTATTTTCCACCTCTCACAAGTTAGATAATTGAAATCTAACTTCTATACTACCTTGATTTTATCACATAGTAAGTCAAAAATGATTCCCTAATTGTCGCAATTAATTCCAGCACTAATTTTACTACTTGAGCTTTGTCTGATTTGCATTCTTACCAGAATATTTCTATTGAAATTTATCTCCCAAATCCAAAGAAAATTATTTCTTTTTTATTTCTCTCTGATTCCTCCTTCTAAGTCTTCCACAGATTCACCATCTTATCACATTATCTTAGTTTAAATGTAGCCTAACTTTTTTTTTTTAATTTCATTGATTTTCTGCTCTTATTAGTACTTCCTTCTGTTTGTTTGGGCTAACATTTTTCTTCCTTCTTCCTTCCTCCTTCCTTATTTCCTAAGGAGAAATTATTTAGATTTGAGATTTATGCTGTTCTAAGCATAAATAAATTTCTCTCTGAGCATTGCTTTAGCTGCTTTATTGTTTTAGCAATGCCTTCTTTTTTCATTCCAGATTAATATAAGGCACCAATGGTTAGGTTACATTGTTTGCATTTCTGAGGGACAGTTCAAGTTGTAGTTGAGCCCTTCACCCTGAGTGTGAGTGTGCTGTCTACTCTTACACTGTGCACATTAGGTGAGAGTTTACCAATCCCCCTTCCTCTTCCCCTTTCCCCTTTTCCTCCTCCACCCCTCTCCTTTCCCTCTAACTGCCTCCCTCACTTGAATTTAACATTATTTTTCTCCCATGTGGGAGTATAATTGTTTATCTATTGGTTTCTATTAGTACTGAGTACATTGAATACTTGCTTTGCCATTCTTGTGATACTTTACTAAGGAGAATGTTCTCCAACCCCATCCAGTTAATACAAAAGATATAGTGTCTCCAACCCCATCTATACTAGTTTGCAGTCCCACCAGCAGTGTAAAAGTGTTCCCTTCTCTCCACATCCATGCCAGAATCTGCAGCTTTGTGACTTGGTGATGTGGGCTATTCTCAGTGGGTTGGGTGATATCTCAGGGTTGTTTTGATTTGCATTTCTTTGATGATTACAGATAACATGAAAAATGTTCATCATCCATAATCAACAGAGAAATAGTATTACTTTCTGTTCATGCACTGTAATGGCCACAAATTTCAGAAAATTAAATTTAAGCAATTCACATAAAGGGGAGGAAAGGATAACAGAGGAAAGAAAGAGATGAACAAAAAGCAAATGACCAAGTGGCAAATAAAAGATCGAATATATCAAAAATTACTTTAAACATAAATGGTCTACTAATCAAAATAGAAAGATTGACAGAATGCATTAAATAAAACACACCTACCCACAGTAAAACACACCCAAAGTATGTACTTTGCCCGAATTTCAAGTTCAATGATATAGGCAAGTTGAAAATAAAAGAGTAGAAAAAATAAGCTATGCAAGTATTAATGTAAAAATGAGGAGTGTCTATATTAAATCCAATAAAAGAGGCTAGAAAGCAAAGAAAATGACTTACAACAGATAAATATAACACATTATGATAAAAGGATCAGTACTATCACTATACCAGTCAATCCATTAAGTACCCATTGTGATTCTAAATATGTATGCACCAAACAACAAAATCTCAAAGGACATGAAGTAAAAACTGATTGAGCTGAAAGGAAAACCTGAATATATCTGAAATAATAATGATTGTTGCTAATAGCTCTTTAACATGTAACGACCAACAGAACCCACTCCACAGAAAAATAGCAAGGATATTCTTCTTTGTTAAATTGTGTCCACCACCAAAGAAATGTTGAATTTCTAACACCTGCTACCTATAAATATCACCTTTGTTGGAAACAGGGTCTATGCAGATGCATCAAAGTTAAAATAAGGTCATCAGAATGAGTCTTATACCAATATGTTTGATGTTCTTAGAAAAGAATAAAATTTAGATACAGACACACAGGGAGAAAGTATGCTATGTGGAGATGAAATCAGAGGTTAGAGGGATGCAGCCACAGGAATGCCAAGACGGCCAGCCATACCAGAGACAGAAAGAAAAACATGAACATATTCTCCTTCAGAAGTATTGGATAAAACTCTGCCAACACAGCTCGATATCATAATTATAGTCTTTAGAACGGTGAAGCAATACATTTCTGTTGTATGAGCTACCTAGTTTGTGGGACTTTGTTAGGACAGATCCACAAAAGTACATATAGATGTAGATATGATCAACATCAACTAACAGGATTTCTACAGATGTAGGAAACTCACCTACCAATAGCAGAATACGTAATTTCTTTATGCCAAGAACTTGCAGAGTTTTTGCTAATATAGACTAAATTCTTGGCCATAGAGAAACCCTCAAAAAAATTTAATGGATGGAAATCACATAGAGTGTATCTTCTGATCATAATGGAATCAAACTAGAAATCAATAGCAGAATTACAGCAGGAAAATATCTAAGAACATGTAATTAAAAAATATATCTATAAATCTCCGTGGTCAAAGAGGAGGCTCAAAACAATTTTAAATAATACAAAGAATTGAATGGAAATGAAAATGCAACATATGAAAATAAATAGGGTGCTGTAAAAAAGTAATAGAAGGGAATTTTTGAGCAGTAAATGTTTGCATCTGAAACAAGAAGAAATCTAATGTAAAAAATGTAAGTTAATAAGGGAATATGTAAGTTAATACAAGAAAAATAGAGTCAAAGCAAGTATAAATAAAGAAGTAAGCACAGGAGACAACAAAAATGATAATATAATGCAGATACTAAATAAAAAAGCTGGTTCTTAGTAGAATGCAATTCAATTATTAAAATTATATCAAGATTGACGAAAAGAGATGAGACAAAAATCTTCAATATCAGAAATAAAACAGGCAATATCATTACAGAACCCTTAGCTGTTTAAGGATAATCAAGAAATACTAAAATCAACTATCTGATTATAAATTCAACTATTTAATTACAGTAGATCAACTCTTTAAAATCCACAACACGTATAAACAATTCTGGAAATACAGACAATCTGAGTGGCATTATGAACATAATTTAATTTAATTTATAATTAAACACAATGTTTTCAACCTCCCATCCAAAATAAAATCTTGGCTTGGGTTATTTCACTTGAGAATTGTACCAAATATTTAAAGGATTTACACCAATTTTATATATTGTCTTCGAGCAGAAATGCTTTCCAACTTGTTTTATGAAGTTATTGTTACCCTGCTACTATAGCCCAAGATATTATAAAAATTGAAAACTATAGTCCAATATCTCTTCTTAACTCAGACATAAAATATCCTTAGCAAAATTATAGCACGATAAATGCAACAATGTATAGAAATAGCTGTAGCTCATGACTACCTGGGATATGTTCCTATTATGTAGGGTTTATTCAGCATTTAAAATATCAGCCCAGTAATCCATGCACTCTTAACAGAGTAAGAAGAAAAATCACATAATCTTATCAATTTTTGCAGAAAAACTTTTTACCAATCTAAACCCATCCTATGCCTATTTATTTTCATAAAATATCTGTCAGAATACTAAGAATAAGGGAGAACTGCTTAAGTTTGACAAAGAGCATCTAAAAAATCTGAATGTAAACACCATACCGAACAGTGAATGACTAAATGTTTTCCTCTTATTATTGGAAAAAATGAAAAATATCACTTATCACTGCTTTTATAAACTTTATAAAACATCATGAAAAGTTTAATCATTGCAACATAAAAAGAAGCATAACTACAAAAAAATCAGAAAAAGGCAATATATAAGAGAATGAAAATTGACGGATGTCATAATTGTCTATGTAAAAATCCCAAAGAATCTATAAGAAACTCCCAGGACTAGGGTGGCACTAGTTGCTCAGTGGGTAGGTCACTGGTTCCATATACCAAGGGTGGCGAGTTCAAACCCGGCCACCGGTCAAATTGCAACAAAAAAATAGCCAGACATTGTGACGGGCGCCTGTAGTCCCAGCTGCTCGGGAGGCTGAGGCAAGAGAATCGCCTAAGCCCAGGAGTTGGAGGTTGCTATGGCACTCTACTGAGGGCAATAAATTGAGACTCTGTCTCTACAAAAAATAAATAAATAAATAAACAAACAAAACAAACAAACCCCCCCCCCCACAAAACTCCCAGGACTAATATGTGAGCGCAGCAATATGGCAGGACACAGGTTAATGCACAAAAATCAATCACATTTCTATGTACTAAAAAATGACATGTGGAAACAAGAATGAAGGCGCAATGATATTGACAATGGTTCCAAATGAAATAAGATACCTAGTTATATGCTTAACCAAATAGAGAATCTGCATGCTGAATATTATAAAATGCTGATGAAATAAATAAAAGATGATATTAAACAATCAGAGAAACATATCATGTTATAATAAATGACTGGAAGATTCACATGGTAAAGGTATCACCATTGTCTAAATTGATAATAAGTTTAACACAATTCTTATCAAATCTTCTACAAAGGTTTTATTGTAGACATAGTTATGTTTAGTCTGAAATTACCATGGAAAAGATCAGGCTCCAGTAGAGCTAAAACAATCTAGAGAAGGAAGAATAATGTGAGACAACATTCCATCTGATATAAGGTTTACCATGTAACTATAACGATCAACACATATCAATGGAACAGTATATACTACTCAGAAATAGATCCACACAAATATGCTCAATTGATTCTGACAAAGATTCAGAGGCAATTCAATAGCGAGAGATAACTATTTTCCACAAGTGGTGCTGAAACAATTGTATATCTGTGAGTAATAAATAAACAAAACAAAACACATAAAATTCCACCCAAATAGGCCTACACCTTACATGTTATGGAAAAATTAGATCAGAATAAATACCATAGAATTAAATTTAAAATTTAAAAGCATAAAACCTTTAGAAAAAATAGAAAATCTTTGCAATATGCTTTCCCTCTAAGAATTCTCAGACATGACACCAAAATACAAGCCATAATGACAAAATCTGATAATTTGAACCTCATGAAAACTAAATTTTTGCTCTGCAAATTAAATTTTTTGTTCTATAAAATCCATGCAAAGAGGATAAAAGGATTACAGACTGCGAATAATATTTATATTCTACATAGAAAAAGGGCTATAATCTAGACTATATAAAGAATACTCAAAATTCAACAGTAAAAATATAATTGAGTCAGAAAATGAACAAAAAGCATGCAAAAACATTTCATCAAAGATGACAGGCAGATGGTGAATAAGCATATGAAAATATGTTCAATGACGTTAACTATCAGGGAAATGTGAATTATACCACAATGAAATTTCACTTCACACGTGTCAGAGTGACTAACATAAAGAAACATGGTAATACCCAATATTGATGAAGTTGTACAGAAACTGGTCACTCATAGTTTAGTCATGTGAATGTAAGATAATACACATATAATGCAAAACAGTTTGTCAGTCTCTTACAGAACCAATCATGAGTTACCACCTGATCCAGCAGTTGCACTCTTGAGCATTTATTCCAGAGAAATGGAAACTTAAATTCACATGAAAACCTGTACATAAATATGCATATAAGCTTTACTCAGGATAGCACAAATGAGGATTTTTGTAGTCTGGGGTTATGTTGAACAAAAAACAGCTTCCAGGAGTGTTCTTCAATGTATGAATGGCTATAATACTGTCGTAACTCTATTTCACACACTACTTCATGTACTACTCAGCCATAAAAATATCAAAGTGCTACATATGCACCAATTTGAATTAATTGCTAGACAGTTCAACTAAGTGAAAAAAATCCTGAAATATTAATATTGTATGATTTTATTTATATAACATTTTGAAATAATATTTTAAAATTTTAAAAAGAGAAAAAGGATATATGGTTACTTAAGGGTAAAAGATTTCTGGACAATATGAGGAGGGTGGTCATGCTTTAAAAAGAACAGCATGAGGAATATTTCTAGTGATGAAACTCTTCTGTGTTGGTCAATACATGAACCTACATGTGTCAAACCGTACAGAATTAAATACACATAGAAATAAAAGTGAGAAATCTGATTGGTAGATTGGTGGATTATGCAAATATTGTGGTTATACTATTAAGCTATAATATACTATAGTTTTAAAAAATGTTATGGTTTGGGGTAACTGAGTATATTGTATATAGATTATCTTATTTTTAAAAAGTAAATATGTAACTTAGTCTCTTCAATTGTTAGTTTCCTCATCAGAAAAATACTGTAGTTTTTAAATAGGAAGTGATTACAATTACCTTTGCAAATTACTTAGCCAAGTTATTGATTTATATAAATAATTATCTAAATCTTCCATTAATGATATTAATTTTCTGACATATCTTTATTTCCAAAAGTGATATGTTCTAAAATTTTTCCTTGCCTTTCATTAATCCTCAATTACTTAACCCATTGTGATTGTTCTAGTTCAGATAATACTTCATTACACTTCAATGGTTGAAACAATCAATTTTTTAAAATTAAAAAGGATAATAAGTGAAATGGCAGAGTATGACAGTTTGACATATTTCATTATCATTCAGGAAAAGAGACTGAAGAATCATAAATATGTGGAAAAATTTTGGATAAGAACAACTTTATTTAGTGTTATTTTCTTATTAGAAATAGTAGTCCTCCAACAAGACTGTTGCAGTTACACAGAACTTAGAGATGATAATAATATGTACTGGTATTATTATCAACAGTATATGACACTGATCATGTTGATGGATTTGAGTGCTAGCCTATCTGGTGACAGTTAATTATTTACTTGGTCTGAAGAGTCTCTTCCTGATTTACAATCTTTTAATTGTGAAATAAAAACATGTCCCTGAGAAGTTGAATATTATTGAAATATTCTATAAAGCAGTACTTCTCTACTAGAATAATTTTCTTCCCTTTACCCAACCAAAGCCTATAGGCAATGTTTGGAGATATTTTTGGTTGTCCATCTAAGGAAATATAAATGCTGGATATAGATGATTTGATTTCTAACTTACATGAAGATTTGGCTAACTATGATTGCTTTAGAAATATTAGAATTCCTAATAATTCTCTGGATTGAAGAACATAGCATGCTACAGTGAGTTTATATGCACCTAAGAATATTGAAAATTTTGATGAAGGGAGAGGCTGTGAATTACATTTCCTAAAAAAGAAGAATAAGTTATTTTTAACTTGTATATCTTGCAATTTAAATTTTCATCAAATTCCTTTTCCAAAGAAAATCTAAAGACCATTAGAGGTCATTGATAATGATGGACATTTTAATAAGTGTTATATTAATTAATAAATTATAAAATACTACTTGATGTGGGTCAATATATACAGTGAGAATTACATCTCAGCAGAAGGAAACATAATAATTTCTTCAAAATTAAAGACTCAAATTGAAAGAGACATTGTCAAATTGGGTATTTGCATCTTCCTATGTCTTTTTATAACCCAAACCATAATGTTTTTCAAAACTATGGTATCATATTATAGCTTAATTTTATAACCAAAATATTTGCATAATCCACCATTTCCTATGTCTTTTATATTTAACATAAAGTATAAATACTAGAATCTTTGATACCCATGAGTATAGGAAATCTCTCAGGAAATACGTACCCTTAATTTGAGTGTAATGGACAGATCTTAAGGTTCCTGCCTTCTGTTCTTCATGCCATTTGTAATGCCTCCCCCTTAAGTGTGTGTGACACATACAACCTGTTTCTAGGCAATAGAAATAACTACGGCAAAGGTGATGGAATGTCAACACTGTGATTACACTAACTTATTTGAGTCATCTTGGGAAAACGAAAATAGAGATTCACCTTTCTGTTTCGAGAGAGTCAGCAATCACAATGATGAGGCCCATGTAGCAAGGAACTATGGTTGGTTGGGGACTATAGGTGGTATCCTGGACATAAACCCCCTGAAGCTGACAGCTAACAAAACATGCTGGGAGTCACAGTCATACAGCCATAAGAAAATAAATCCTGCTAAAAGAAAGAATTCTTCCTTACTCAAGATTCCAGATGAAAAATAGCCTACCTAGCACCTCTGTATCTGCTTTATGATAACCCTGAGCAAAGTCCTTAGCTAAGCCAAGCTCCTGACCACAGAAATGTGAGATGTGTTGTTTTAAGCTGCTAAGCTTATGGCGATTTGTTATACAGGAATAGAAAATTAATGCAGTGCTCTTTGGTTCTGCAGATCTAGCCATCCTCTGTTCTTCATGGCATTCTATTCACGTAGTGGCAGGCAGGAGCTCTTGAAATTCATGTGAAGAGTTATGTGATTATGACAGTTTGCTACTTCAGCCAGCCTTTCACTGCACTGAAAGAAATGGAAAGCCTCAACACTGAGAACATAGTGTGTTACTATGACTTCATTTGAACACAAGTGAAAATCAATGTTTGGAACCCTGACTATTGCACCTGATTCCTTCTTTTATTTACTTCCACCTTTACTAGGCTTTCTTTTAATTTTGAAGGGAAAAATGTAATTCAGAAATTTTGGAAAGCATTTTCTTAAGCAGTGGTATAAATTGGAGAATAAAAATATTTTAGATGATTCAAGAGTGAATGAGTCATCAACAGATGGTTTCAATCAAACTTTTCTCAAAACACATACTTACCAAGGGTAAACCAACTAGTGCAGATGTCTGGTTTTTACAAATTTGTTCTTCTTTAGTTTTAAAAACATAACTCGGGTTAATTAAAATGTTAAAATATTTGTATAGACCATACTATTAAACCTTGTGTTCTTGTATGTCATATGTCTTAGCCATACAAGAGAAACAAAGGTGATTGAATTCAAGGTATTGAATTTATAAAGCAGGTCGAAAAGTAGAAATAATTAAAACCATGTTTGCTTTTTAAAGAACTTAATACCTTCATGAAAATCATGACCTAATAAAGACCCTGGCTAAGAATTTGAATGTTTTGTTCAGAAGAAAGAAAAGGAAAAAATTAGGTTACACATATTGTTGGCCAACTCATCAATAAAATATTAAATTAGTTTATGTTTTATGCGCACATATTGCAAAACAGTTTCGAGTGTCTAATGTGAAGCATGACAGTGATTTTCTAACAAATCTAGTAGCAGGAGGTGCCAGATATTCCCCAAGATTTTATGATTCTATTACTTTAGTTAGGGTTTTCCAGAGAAACAGAACAAATAAAATACTTTCCTTCTTTTGTATCATTTTGACTAACATATGCCTTATCACTGTAAGCAATAGGCACACGTGATCATGGAGCTGAGAAATTCAAACTTTGTAGGGTAAGGCCCAGGCATGGTATCTTAAAGTCAACTGATTATAGATGTTAATCATGCCTACCACATACTTTCACAGCAACACTTAGATGGATGTTGCATTAAATTTGTTTTCTTAGTTTTTCTTTTAAAATTATAAATATGCATACATTATATATTATACATATAAGTTATGTTTTTATTTATTAGTTCCACTAATTAATATCAATTAGTGGGGTTGAGAAGAAGATCAACTAGGGCCAGGCGCAGTGGCTCATGCCTATAACCCTAGCACTCTGGGAGGCTGAGGTGGGTGGATTGCCTGAGCTCACAGGTTGGAGATCAGCCTGAGTCAGAGCAAGACTTTGTCTCTAAAAATAGAGACATCTGTATTCCCAGGTACTTGGAAGGCTGAGGCAAGAGAATCACTTAAGCTCAAGAGTTTGAGGTTGCTGTGAGTTGTGATGCCACAGCTCTTTACTGAGGGTGACAAAATGAGACTCTGTTTCAAACCAAAGAAAAAAAAAAGATCAACTAATACCAATTAGTTAATTGATTAATATAGGATCTGTTAATTAATACTAATATATTAACATTAGTCCAATTAATATAGTATATGTATTTATTAATTCAACTATCGTTTATTAAACATTTTCTATACTGTATTCTGAGACAGAAATAACAAATAATAATATTATCCCTGTACTGGACAAGTTTAAATTTCATTGAGAGGTAAGCCTTGACTTTGTTGACATTAATACATCAATCTCTGTTTCCTATATAAAAAGCCTCTAAAGTGGAGATTGTTCATTAAATATCATCTAGTAACTACATGTGCAAGGCACTATACCATAAGGCCAGTATACTTTAAAGGGTGAAAAAATAAAGCACTGTTTTAGAGTTTACAATCTCTTGGGAAACCACTTAGCTCTTCTTTGAGCCATGTGTGATACAGGACAAATTATTGTAATTTAAATGTCCTTATCTGGGCAATAGGGATTATACTTGATAATATTCAGTAAGAATTTTTATGATCCTAAATATTAGAATTTGCAATATTCTGTATAGGAAATTATTCTACAGTGGGTAGGAATGGATGTATTACTTATAGTGATGTGATTCCAAGTAGGAAATTAGTAATTGATAGTATATATTTAAGTACTGAGCTCTAGATATATATTTTTTTTTCTCATTTGGATTCACAGCTAAATTGCTTTCACAAAACAATGAAAATTAATCTCAAAGACTGATAGAGAAAATTACCAATAAGTAGGAAATGCAATGCCAATATCATTAGAGTATGTAAGCATTAAATGAATATTGTGATAGTAAAATAGTCAATTAGTTATGAATTACCTATAAAAAATGTATCATGTGGGGTTTGAAAATTTGAAAGCTTTATTATCTTTTAAAGATTGTTTTTTGGAAGTGATGTTATGTTTTTTCTCCAAATTAAAACTTATATTAAATATTTGGCCATCTGAGATAAAGAAGTCCTTATATTTTAAAATATAAACTACAAGGACATAAATTTTTGAATATTTGTATGAGATGATTTACAATAATTCTTTGCCCTCATTTTCATTTTAAAAATTTTGCAGGTGAATGTAAGTATCATGATATAATTAGTAGTATAGATATTTAGTGTTTCATTAATTTGAAGAAAAAGATACACTGTTTTATTTAACCTTTCTTCATGAAGAAAGCACAAGCCTTCTATTTTCTTACTGAACTGCCTGCAATATTCTATGCACACCAAAGCCTCATTCTTCATATTTGCTTTCTATTTTCATAGTGATGGGAATGGAATGTGATTTTGAGCTCTCAGCCCTTATGCTGCCCTTTGTGGCAGTAGCCTTTGACTCAGGCTCAAGTTCACCATAACTTATTTTTACAATGATCCAGAGATGTAGCCAAGCCACTTGGCAATATTTTCATTCACTCCTACTCAGCTTATTTTAAAATGTGGATTCTTGCTGTTTTTCTTCAGAGCATTTTCAGTTTCAGCATGAAACCATTTAAAATAAAACTGCTGTTATGCAAATAACTGAAGACAAAATGCATTTATTTCCAATTCCTTGATTCTTTCTCAACTATTAAGTGCCATAGAGTCGTTTATTTCCCAGTCTTATTCATAAAGTTATTACTCAATTTGGCAATATTTTCTCGAGAAACTGGTGGGTAGTGAAAACTTTTTTTTGTATTGGCAAATGGGTCTCTGTTTTCATACGCTGCATTGTAGAAATGTCTCCAACGTGTGTCACGAATGCTTGCCATGTTTGGCATTAAATTACTGAGTTGTTCATGATTATCAGTGAGGCAGAGGGAGCATTGAAGGTTTGGGGTTGAGTTTCTTTTCTTTCTGACTTTTGATAGTCTCCTTTTGTGGTTTTGCTTCTTTTGATGTGCATTATTTCACTTCAGTTTTTTTCTTTCCTAGGTGGGCTTTTTGCAACATCATGAGTGTTAACAGGCTTCAGATTTGTAGGTTATAATTTTCTAGTTTTCTCCCAATTGCTATTTTCCGTGGATCTTTTATTTATATATTTATGTATTTTTGCATAATTATTTCAAGGCCAACACAGTAGTAGAAATATATGGCAACTAAAAACATAAACTCATCTTGCTTAGTACTATGGATTATAGTTTACCAGAATGTGTACCAGAGGCCCCTGGGAACGTATTTAAAACCAACCAGACTATTGGGACCCACCTCCAGAATCTCTAATTCAGTTGACCTGGAGACTCTGGACTCAGAATTTGACTTTCTAGCAAGTTTCCTGGCAATGCCACTGCGTCAGGGCAAGGGATAACACTTTAGAAATCTCTTCCGTGGAACATGAAAGAATACTAAACTCTAGTCATTCTGTTGAAATAAAATGCCAAACTATCATCTATTGAAGAGAGCACAACTGACATTGTATTTAAGAAAGAAATGTGATCGTCTCTTTTTAAAACAGTCCACCTTTAAGCTGAGCTCTTGCGTTCTGTAAATAAAACTCAAATTGAAGGAATGGCCATATTTCTGACAAGTCACGAGGCTTACCAAAGTCAATTTTGTTTGCTATAACACTTAAAATACAATTCTATTTACAATCTCCTGGCATGGATGACTGGACTTTTTTATGTACATAACAGTTTTTGACACTGAGAAATAAGAAGCTATGAAAATAGGGTTGATAAACCAGTAAAGAAGTTTTTCCTTAAATGGTCACAATCTGCCAAGAGCTGATAAGGAAAGAATCCTGTGGGGACAATGACAAAAAACCTAAGGCCATCAGCCTCATGTCAGCACCGAGCAAGAAAACAAATGGAATTCCAGACAACTCAGAACAAATACTACAAATCAGAGGCCATACTCAAACCTCCTTTCAATCTTACACTGTTGAAAGACAATTTGGAAGCACAAAGGACATTGCGCAACTTCACGCTAATAGTTACAGTGAGCCTTTACTTTTGAGTTTCTTCTGTTGAATTGGAATTAGATTTTCCTTCAGCAAAACATTTTCCTAGCTTCTCTATAGTGCCTGTCCAATCATCTCTAATGTAAAATGCCAAAGAAAAGAACTGAGACGGAGCAAGGGTAAGTCAATGATTGAAATTATATTAATTATGATGAATTAGAGTAATGAAGTAATGCTTAGCAGATTTCCGTTGTGCATTTATTTTCTGTGTTCTAAATGGTTTTGAAGCTGTAAAATGTTATTGGAAAAGGATATTATCAGATGAAGTTAACATAATTAATCACAGCATCATAGAAGTTGCAATATGGTTATTTACTCATTTTAAACATGGTATTATATGAAAGTGTGTTCATCTTTCTAATTTTAAAATTTTGGCATGAATGCAAATATTGTCACAAATGTTAATGCTACTTCTGATAGAGAAGTTGAATGGTAATAGAAAATCAATTGGAGCTGTGATTTTTACATTATTAGTTTAAAATATTTTACAAGTTGTACTGCTCAGGTAGATGGAAATAAAAGCAAGTAACACTTCTATCACTTGCTGAAAGTTTGCCATATTCAAGATACTGCTTCCTTGGCTGTGATCTATACAAGTCTTTTAAAATATTTTACAGAGAGTGTCTCATCAAATTTGTGGAATCTTAGATTTAGAGAACTCAAATAACCTGAAAATCTCATGCAAATATTAAGTGCCGAAGCCAGAATTTGAATCCATGTTATCTTTCTAAGCACCATGCTTCATTATAAGCTTAGAATAGCATTTAAGAGCATTTGTATATATAAACAAACTTCTCTACTTGATAAAACATTTTTACAACAGAAATGATTTGTCAAAGTGGAATTTTATCAAAGATTGCCTAGAAGGTAAATACTTTTGAAGACAGGTGGGAGTGGGGGGAATGAGTGGAGAAGGAGGTACAGACATGTTGGTATAGTTGACATTCAAAAGCAGTCGAAAAAATAATCCAGCGTTGTGCAGAGTTATAAAATAGTTGACAATCCAGGCTAAGATAACTCAGTGACTCTTTTTTTTTAAATATTTGTGAAATAAGGGTGAATAAAATTCTAACATAGAGACCAGAATATTAATTTTTATTTTTAAAAATTTAAAATTTTTAAATCTTCCCATTCATTTTCTCTTTTTGTTTTAAGTTATAAAATAATATATACATTTATTTTCTTCTAAATTATCACTATCCTGCATTTACTGCTTGTCAAAAGTAAACTATATATTTTTTAAAGACTTGGTGAAGGCAGGTGAAGGTATAAGACTAAACAAGCTTCCAGAAAAGAAAACTTATGCTGTTATATAGTTCCTGAGGGAAAGTTTCTAGTTGGTGTTTCCATGGTGTCTGGGTTAGTTCTAGTCATGGTTTTTCAAAGCTGTGAGCCAAGTTATTAGTCTCTAGCCAGTACTGATTTATTGAAGAGAGAAAAATAGTATATAAAGGTTTGTCTACTTTTCTTTTAATTAATTTAAGTCACCCAAAAGAAGAATACAAGAAGAAGAAATATGTAGGCAAAGATAATTTATTCAGAAAAGTGGCAAAGAAAAATAGAATGACTCAAATGTCAGAGTAGTTGTCTTGGAAACAGCATAAAAATAACAGAAAATTGAATAAAATTGACAATGATGTTAATATGATAAGGAAAAAGGTAGAGAATAATTTTAATAATTTTTTAACAGTTAATGATAAAGTTTTGCAAAAAAAAAGTGGGACAAAACCCCTATGTATTAACTAAAAGTATGTGAAAATGAAATCAAATAGAGCTATAACTGCACCACCTTAATATCACATGGTGTTGATCTTCATATGTTGGAAAGAATCATTTTAGTTATGACATTATATAAAATATTTGGATTTAACTCTAGCTGAATTAAACTGTGGTATGTATACCATGGAATGTTATTCAGCTTTTAAAAAGATGGAGACTTTACATCTTTTGTATTAATCTGGATGGAGTTGGAGAACATTCTCCTTGGTAAAGTAATATATATAACATATGCCCACACAAGAGAAAACATAATTCATTTCAAGATGGGGGAGGAGGAAGAAGGGAGGGAATCGAGAGGAGGCAGGGGGATTGGTGTGCTTCCACTGAAAGGGCTCAATGTAAGGGTATACGGCACACCTCTTGGATGCAGGACACAACTATAAGAGGAACTCTACCTAACAAATGCAAACATTGCAACCTAATTGTACCCTCGTATTAATTTGAAACAACAAAAAAAGGAAGATCTTATTACATTATTTATAATTAGTAAATTATATTATTATTACTTACTATTGTATTGAGATAGTAAACATTGTAATTATTGAATAATCTGTTAGAAGACATCTTTATATAGTCAAATGAAAACATACAAGTAGTAATTGTTTTCTTTCAATGAACAGTGTTATTACCTACTACTTAATTTGATCCTAAGATCTTATTACAGCATTTTTTCCTTCCTCAGTGTACATTTAATAGCTGTAATTTTCCTTCAAAAAAAGTAATGCTGCAGTAGCACACATGGACGTTGGCCTATAGGAGGGCTTTATACATGTAAGAAATAATTGTCGGTAGTAATTAGGCTGCATCACAGTTAAGGCTTAGTGAAAGAAGCAGGGAAAAATGTGTAGACTATTTTGTAATATAAAATTTACCTGCTGCATACATGAATTATTGAACAAATATGTGATTAATGCGCTAATACTATGTAAGAAATATAAAGATAGGTAATAGTTTTGAAGCACTGTATAAAAATATAGAGGCTGAATATAGAGTAAAACCTAGGTTTTCATTCATGAATTTAGTTAATATATTTACAGAATGACGAAAAGGGCCTTTTTCCTATAGAATTTACCTTAACTGAATTTTCATGAAGGGGAGTTTAGAGGTTTAAATGTTTATCTGGAAAATGAGAAAAGCAGATTATTGAAGACATGAAAAGTAATAAATGAGAGCCCGGTTGAAATAGAATAAAACGTAAATGGTCCTCTTCGTAATAAACTTATTTAATCTAGAAGCATTCAGCAGCCACTTGGTAGCAATAGTGAATGCATATAATTTACTACATTAGTTTAGCAAAGCTGGAGGTGTACTTTGAAATTTTTTTGTGAGCTTTAAGCTGCACAATGTATAGAGAACTCTATGGACTAAACCCTATGAACTTTTGACATCAAAAGAATGGCAAGAAAAATTAAAACCAGCAAACAAAACTTAAGAATCAAAAAAGCAGGAGGAGAATCAGACAAGAAGAACAGTAACAAAAACGGCCTTATAAAAAGGATGCTCAAGAGATATAATGCCTTTTCTCTTTTCAATGTTATGGATGTTATGGAAAGCTTAAGGTAAAATACAGCCATTCGCTTCGTCAAGCTGTAGAAAACCATCATAAGAAAGAGCCATACTGGGTTATAGCTTTTACGTGAAGGTCCTAGATTAGTTTCATAATAAGGGTGAATACATTGGGTACTTTTTCTTCCATTCTTGAGACACTTTACTAAGAAGAATATGTTCCAGCTCCATCCACGTAAACATGAAAGAGGTAAGGTCTCCATCTTTCTTTAAGGCTGCATAGTATTCCATGGTGTACATATACCACAGTTTATTAATCCATTTGTAGATCGATGGGCATTTGGGCTTATTCCATGACTTAGCAATTATGAATAGGGCTGCAATAAACATTCTGGTACAAATATGTTTAAGAATAGGGAGAAGGGGGAAAGGGAGGTAAGGGGGGGAGGTAGGTGGAGGGAGGGAGATTAATGGGATTACATCTGCGGTGCATCTTATAAGGGTATATGTGAATCTTAGTAAAGGTCTTAGCAAAATAACTAAGAAAATGCCAGGAAGGCTATGTTAACCAGTGTGATGAAAATGTGTCAAACGGTCTATGAACCAAGCGTATGGTGCCCCATGATCATACTAATGTACACAGCTATGATTTAATTTAAAAAAGAAAGAGCCATACTTGGCGTAGCACACGTGAAAGGCAACATGAAGAAGCTTAAAATGTGAGGAGGGGTAAGGGTGTGGAAAGAGCAAGCACAGCATAGCCAACCTCTTCAGACTCAGCAAACACATCTGGTCCTGGGAACCCCTCCGCACACATCAGGAGATGGAACATACAATCATTCAGATGCCATTTGTCTGTGTTTGAGCTGAAGAAGGACAGCATTGGCAGGGAAGTTAGGGCACAAATAGAAATTGTTTCTGCCTTTTCAACAATGGTGGTGAAAAAAAGCATCACTTTTTTTTTTATTATGGAGAAATTCACACAGTAATAAAATTAACCAATTTTAAAGTGTACAATTTTCAAAGTGTATAATTCAGTGTTGTTTTGTACAGTCACAATGTTGTACAACAAAAAGCTTTACTTGTAATTAACAGTGTACATTGAAACATAAAATCAAACCACCTAAAGAAGTTATATAGAGAATGTATTAACTTCTTGAATAGAGATAATGAAATGAAAGGGCAAGTCTGAGGTATGTATTGGAATGATTTCAGTCTTTGTTGACTACTGAGTTTTATTATGGTCTAGTATCAAGAAACTAGAACATCTCCATCTGGTAGCAAATAAGTGACTTTGAAGGAGGCACCCACAGTGCTACTCAGCTACTCGAAGGTTGCAAAAAGCTTCCATTACAGCTTTTTGTCACTTTAAAGTCATGTGTACTTGGTTTTCCAACAAGCACCTTCTTATGTTGGTATTATAAAACCTTTACAGCATCTTCGAGTTTTTTCTGTAACACAGAGAGTATGTGTTCTGGAGTAGCCAATGGAAAATCAACTATATAGAGAGAAAATGTCTTAGATGGAGGCACAGAATAATTGACCTATTCCTACAATCAAATAAATCACTTAAAGGAACTATAAACTCAGAAAGTACTTTAGTGTTTGGAGAAAATTGATTTATTAAAGAACTATCACATACAAATGATGAGATTAGGTAATTTGGTTGTTTTGGAAGAAAGAACAAAAACTGTCAGAGAAATATAGAAAAGAGAGACATGACAATTGAGAGGAAGAGGGGAACACAAACGTAAGGAGTCCAGCTGCTGGTTTTGTTTAATACAAGAACTTAGTTGAACATTTACACTGGCTTCTTTTATTAAGAACCATAATTACGTGACTCATATTCTCTTCTGCTATGAACATGAGATCACACACACACACACGTTTTAAAACTAAGATCTAATCAAACACCACAGAATGAAAGGAAAGACTCAAAGAGCACAAAGAGCACAAAGAGTGATAAAAGCTTATGTGGTGAGAGCTGTAGGTACTGGGACCCATCGTGATTTTACCCTGTATTTAGGTTTGAAAGGCCAAGGGTAGGCGTCTAATACACACAGGAAGACCAAAGAGACAGCCTCAGGCTGCTGCAGGTGGGTAAACTGAGTCACTACTCCTACATATAAATATGTATGAAAATCTTTTCATGGAGATTATCTAGCCATGAAAAGTAAACTAGAAAAACACACACATACACACACACAAGAAAAACATACAAAGAAATGTGACTTTAAATTTTTTGTTCTGTCTTCAGTCTCAGTTATACAAAGTAAGGAGGAAGCCAACTGTGAAAAATATCTAAATTTGGGGGCACAAACATGTCCATTTTAACTTTTACGTTTACATTATCTGCCTAAAATCTGTCCAGATAACTGTTATCCATATAGTATTAGCAGAAGTCAACTAAAAGTTAAAGAATAAACTAGAGTGCAAGAAAAAAATTCCGAAAATAGGTCACAAACCTGGATAACATATGTGATTAGAAGGAAGTCTCCATGAGTTTTAGCAGATGCAAATAAACAGAATTACGATTAAAAATATAGAAAATAGAATAATAGAAGGAAACTTCTAAATAGATATGCCTACAAAAATAGAAATATTGAAATAATTATGAGAAGAGAAAAATAATTTTAAATTAATACTTCCAGAGAACAAAGAAAAATAAGGAATATTTTAAAATGCTTTGTATTTGTAAATGATAATAAAAGAGAAAAAATTAGAGAACTTATCAACAAAAAAGATTAGAGGCTTATTTTTTATTTCAGATTAATATGAGGCAAGGAGGTTTAATTTTCAAGTAAAGAGACATAACAATAGGTACAGTTAGACAGCAAAAATTATTAGATTACAGCTTTGTTTGTAACATCAAAAATTAGGAAAAAAAGGCCAGGCACAGTGGCTCATGCCTGTAAAGCTAGCACTAGGGGAGGCCGAGCTGGGTGGATTACTTGAACTCAAGAATTAGAGACCAGCCTGAGCAAGAGAAAGAGCCCATCACTATTAAAAATAGAAAAACTACACCTAAGCCTAGGAGCTGGAGGTTACAGTGAGCTGTGTGACGCCACAGCACTCTACCAAGGGTGAGACTCTGTCTCTACCAAAAAAAAAAAAAATTGAAAAAAGATGTGGTAACACACAACTTTAGTCTTAGCTACTTGGGAAGCAGAGTAGCAAGTCACTTGAACTCAGGAGTTTGAGGTTGTTGTGAGCTGTAATGATGCCATAGCACTTTACCCACAGTGACAGTGAGAATGTCTCAAAAACAAAAACAAAAAAGAAAAATGGAACAATATCTAAACATCTATTAAGGGGAATTAAGAAATGTAATAGAATACTATGGAA
Organism: Nycticebus coucang; assembly: GCF_027406575.1. NCBI lineage: Eukaryota > Metazoa > Chordata > Mammalia > Primates > Lorisidae > Nycticebus > Nycticebus coucang. The sequence goes on along the minus strand of NC_069780.1, from coordinate 63,163,686 downwards.
CAGAAATTAATGAACATGTAAGAGTAAATATGCATGATAAATATTAAATATGAGGCTACATAAAATTCAGTTCTAAGAAGAATACATTAAGCATATCACCAATTGTAAAGGTTTAAATATATACGATGCTATCAGCTTTAAGTCTTACAAGATTATTCTAGTTATTGCTGCCACCTCCTACCTAAAAGTCTTCTCATCAGTTGTTCCTAGCACAAGTTTAGTCATTTACCTTCTAATTCCATAGTACTCTTCCTAATAATACTGCTGTCATAATTCTTGAATATTTCTTTTTTTATTATTAAATCATAGCTGTGTACATTGATATAATCATGGGGCATCATTTACTAGCTTCACAGACCATTTACCAAGTTTCACATATACCCTTGTAAGATGCACCGCTGTTGTAATCCCACCAATTCCCTTCCCTCTACCCACCTTCCCCCTCCCTCCCCTCCCTTTCCCCCTTCCCCCTATTCTTAGGTTGTAACTGGGTTATAGCTTTTATGTGAAAACCCTTAATTAGTTTCATAGTAGGGCTGAGTACATTGGGTACTTTTTCTTCCATTCTTGAGATACTTTACTAAGAAGAATATGTTCCAGCTCCATCCATGTAAACATGAAAGAGATAAAGTCTCCATCTTTCTTTAAGGCTGCATAATATTCCACGGTGTACATATACCTCAATTTATTAATCCATTCCTTGATGGATGGGCACTTGGGCTTCTTCCATGACTTAGCAATTATGAATTGAGCTGGAATAAACATTTTGGTACAAACATTTTTGTTACGATGTGCTTTTTTGGACTTCTGGGTGTATGCCCAGTAGAGGGATTACAGGATTGAATGGCAGATCTATTTTTAGATCTCTAAGTGTTCTCCATATCTCTTTCCAAAAGGAATGTATTAATTTGCATTCCCACCAGCAGTGCAAAAGTGTTCCCTTTTCTCCACATCCGCGCCAACATCTCTGGTCTTGGGATTTTGTGATATAGACTAGTCTCACTGGAGTTAGATGGTATCTCAAAGTAGTTTCGATTTACATTTCTCTGATGATTAAAGATGACGAGCATTTTTTCATATGTCTGAAGGCCATGCGTCTGTCTTCTTCAGAGAAGCTTCTCTTCAAATCCCTTGCCCAGCCTGTGATGGGATCCCTTGTTCTATTCTTGCTAATGCGTTTGAGTTCTCTGTGGATTCTGGTTATTAAAACTTTGTCGGAGACATAACCTGCAAATATTTTCTCCCATTCTGATGGCTGTTTGCTTGCTTTACTTACTGTGTTCTTGGCTGTGCTGAAGCTTTTTAGTTTGATCAAGTCCCAGTAGTGTATTTTTGAAGCTGCTTCAATTGTCCGGGGGGTCCTCCTCATAAAATACTCACCCAGACCGATTTCTTCAAGAGTTTTCCCTACACTCTCCTCTAGTATTTTTATAGTTTCATGTCTTAAGTTTAAATCTTTGATCCAGTGAGAGTCTATCTTATTTAATGGTGAAAGGTGTGGGTCCACTTTCAGTCTTCTACAGGTTTCCAGACAGTTCACCCAGCACCATTTGTTAAATAGAGAATCTTTTCCCCACTGAATGTTTTTAATTGGCTTGTCAAAGATTAAATAATGGTAAGGTTCTCTATTCTGTTCCAGACATCTACTTCTCTGTTTTTGTGCCAATACCATGCTGTTTTGATCACTATCAATTTGTAGTATATCTGAGGTCTGGTAGCGTAATTCCTCCAGCTTTGTTTTTATTTCTGAGTAATGTCTTGGCTATTCGAGGTTTTTTCTGATTCCAAATAAAATGAAGTATTGTTTTTTCAAGATCTTTAAAGTATGACAGTGGAGCTTTAATAGGGATTGCATTGAAATTATATAAATACTTTGGGTAGTATAGACATTTTAACAATGTTGATTCTTCCCAGCCATGAGCATAGTATGTTTTTCCATTTGTTAATATTTTAAGCTATTTCATTACTTAGAGTTTCATAGTTCTCTTTGTAGAGATCTTTCACGTCCTTTGTTAGATAAATTCCCAAATATTTCATCTTCTTTGGCACTACTGTGAGTGGGATAGAGTCCTTAACTGTTTTTTCAACTTGACTATTGTTGGTATATATAAAGACTACCGATTTATGAATGTTGATTTTGTAACCTGAGATGCTGCTGTATTCCTTGATCACTTCTAAGAGTTTTGTAGTAGAGTCCCTAGTGTTTTCCAGATATACTATCATATCATCCGCAAAGAGTGAAATTTTGATCTCTTCTGACCCTATAAGGATACCCTTCATCACCTTTTCTTTCCTAATTGCAGTGGCTAAAACTTCCATTACAATGTTAAAAAGCAATGGAGACAATGGGCAGCCTTGTCTGGTTCCTGATCTGAGTGGAACTGATTCCAATTTAACTCCATTCAATATGATATTGGCTGTGGGTTTGCTGTAGATGGCCTCTATCAGTTTAAGAAATGTCCCTTCTATACCAATATTCTTAAGTGTTCTGATCATGAAGGGATGCTGGATATTATCAAAAGCTTTTTCTGCATCGATTGAGAGAATCATATGGTCTTTGTTTTTTAATTTGTTTATGTGCTGGATTACATTTATAGATTTACGTATATTGAACCAGCCTTGAGACCCTGGGATAAAACCAACTTGGTCATGATGTATAATTTGTTTGATGTGTCGCTGGATTCTGTTTGTTAGGATCTTGTTGAATATTTTTGCATCTATATTCATTAGTGATATCGGTCTATAATTTTCTTTTCTTGTTGGGTCTTTTCCTGGTTTGGGGATCAGGGTGATGTTTGCTTCATAGAACGTGTTGGGTAGTCTTCCTTCTTTTTCTACCTTTTGGAACAGGTTGAGTAATATAGGTACTAATTCTTCTTTAAAGGTTTGGTAGAATTCAGACGTGAAAGCATCTCGTCCTGGGCTTTTCTTTTTAGGGAGGTTTTGTACGGTTGATGTTATTTCAGAACTTGATATGGGCCTGTTCAAGATTTCCACTTGATTCTGGCTAAGTCTTGGAAGGTGATGTGCTTCCAAGTATCGGTCAATTTCCTTCAGATTTTCATATTTCTGAGAATAAAGTTTCTTGTAATATTCATTGATTTTTTGGATTTCTGAGGAGTCTGTTGTTATTTCGTCTTATTGTTTCTGATTGATGAGATTAGAGATTTTACTCTTTTTGTACTGATTAGGTTGGCCAAAGATTTATCTATTTTATTGACCTTTTTGCAAAACCAGCTTTTTGATTTATTGATCTGTTGTATTATTCTTTTGTTTTCAATTTTATTTAATTCTGCTCTAATTTTTTTTATTTCTTTACTTCTACTGGGTTTGGGTTTGGAATGTTCTTCCTTTTCCAGTTGCGTGAGATGTCCCATTAAGTTGTTAACTTCCTCTCTTTCCATTCTCTTGAGGAAGGCTTACAGTGCTGTAAATTTCCCTCTTAGAACTGCCTTTGTGGTGTCCAGAGGTTCTGAGAGTTCATGTCTTCATTGTCGTTTCTGTTCCAAAAAATTGGCGATTTCTTTCTTAATCTCATCTCTGACCCAGTTATCATTCACCATAAGGTTATTTAACTTCCATGTTTTTGTATCAGTATGCAGATTCCTGTTGTTACTCAGCTCAAGTTTTATTCCATGGTGGTCTTAGAAGATGCATGGAATAATTTCTATTCCTTTAAATTTATTGAGGTTAGACTTGTGACCTAAGATGTGATCGATTTTGGAGTAAGTTCCATGGGCTGATGAGAAGTATGTGTATTCAGTTTTGTTGGGATGAAATGTTCTGTAGATGTCTGCTAAATCCAAATGTTGGATGGTTAGGTTAAATCTAAGATTTCTTTGCTCAGTTTCTTGTTGGAAGATCGATCCAACACTGCCAAAGGAGTGTTGAAATCTCCGAGTATTTTGGAGCTGGAAGAAATCAAGTTACTCATGTCTGTTAGAGTTTCTCTTATAAATTGAGGTGCATTCTGGTTGGGTGCATAGATATTAATAATTGAGATCTCATCATATTGAGTATTACCCTTAACAAATATGAAGTGACCATTCTTGTCCTTCCTTACTTTTGTTGGCTTAAAGCCTATTGTATCTGCAAAATAAAATTGCAACACCTGCTTTTTTCTGATTACCATTTGCCTGAAATATGGATGACCATCCTTTCACTCTGAATCTGTATTTGTCTTTTAAGTTAAGATGTGACTCTTGTATGCAACAGATATCTGGCCTGAGTTTTTGTATCCAGTCAGCTAACCTATGCCTCTTTAGAGGATAGTTTAAGCTGTTCACATTAATGGACAATATTGCTAAATCTGGTGAAGTTTTGGGTATCGAGTTTTTCAAAAGTCCAGTGGGCATTTTTAATCCTTTTGCCAGTGTCGAAATTGGAGTTTGATCCGAAGTTTCTGAGTGAGTTTACTTTTGTGGTATAGGATTGGGTTGGTCATTATGGAGGATAGGTCTGAGAATATCCAGAAGAGCTGGTTTGTTTATGGCAAATTTCTTCAACATATGAATGTCATTAAAGTATTTAATTTCTCCATCATAAATGAAACTCAGTTTAGCTGGATACAAGATCCAGGGTTGAAAGTTATTTTGCTTTAGGAGATTAAAAGTTGATGACCACCCTCTTCTGGCTTGAAAAGTTTCAGAGAGAGATCTGCAGTCATTCTAATATTCTTCCCTTTGAAGGTAATGGTTTTCTTTCTCCTGGCAGCTTGGAGGATATTCTCCTTCATATTAACTTTAGTGAAGTTAATTATGATATGCCTGGGGGATGTCTTATTGGGGTTGAGTCATGCTGGGGTTCTGAAGCTGTCCGCTATCTGAATTTCAGAATCTCTAGGCATGTCTGGAAAATTCTCTTTCATAATTTCATGCAGAAGGGCCTCTGTGCCCCACGAGGCCTCTTCATCTGTTTCTGGAACTCCTATGATTCGGATATTTGTTTTCTTCGAATTATCCCAGAGCTCTCTGAGAGAATGATTGGTTTTTGCTCTCCATTTATCTTCCTCTTTGAGAGTTTGGGAGCGTTCAAAGGCTTTATCTTCGAGGTCAGAAATCCTTTCTTTTGCTTGCTCCATTCTGTTGCTGAGGGATTCTACTGTATTTTTCATATCTTTGAGGGCTGTAAATTCTTGCTTCAGTGTGTCTAAGTCTTTGGTGGTTTTGTCTTTAAATTCGTTAAATTCTTAAGACAACTTTTGAATTTCTCCTCGAATTCCTAATTCCACTTTGTTAATCTTGTCTGCAATCCAAATTCTGAATTCGATTTGTGACATCTCAGCCAGTTGTTTATGAATGAGATCTTCAATTATGCCTGCCATATCTTTCCTTCGGGGGGTTGATCTATTCTGGTTATTCATGTTACCAGAGTTTTTCCTCTGATTCCACCCCATGGTGTTTTACTCCCTTTAGTTTTTTACCCTGGGGATTTGTCAAGGGCCTGTACAGTGTTGTGGCCTGAGAAACTGGGGCCCTGTCTGGTGTGGTGGGGCTAAGTGGTTCTGTCTTGTTTTCAGCTGGTTTCTATTCCACCCTATTGAAACAGATACTTTGGATTGAAGTCTCAGCTGTGGAGAAATATCAGCAATTAAGTCACCCCACCCCCCACCGGCAAACAATTGGAAAAGAAAAATCAAACCTTCCTACCACCGTGTACCCAGGGCACCACCTGATTTATCCTCAGGTGATTGGTTCAGTTCAAAAGGTCCAAATGAATTGTCTCAGTCTGCACCTGTCTCGGGTGAGAGAGTTTAAGAGGTCTCTGGGAACTGGATCACAGGGGTCTGGTGACTACTCTGATGTGACTTGCTCCAGTGCTGCATGGAGTCAGGATGAGCCACCCAGCCAATAATCAGTCTGGGAAGGTTGCTGCCTCCTTCCCCACCTTGCGCCACTTCACACCCAGTCACTGATAGCCCTGCAGTTGGCTGACCCAGTTGCCTGTAGTGAATTGGTACTCCAGGAGTTTGCAGCTGCCTGAATCACAAGGAAGTTTTTCAGGCTGCTGTGCTCTGCCTCTATCCAGCAGGAGGAGGTGAGGCCTGACAACCTCAGGCGCTTGATGAAGGTTGGGGGGTTTTCACTCAGGTTCAGTCTCACCCCTGATTAATGTTATTGTCAGAACAGAACAGAACAACTCTGCGGTTCCCCTGCGTAAGAGAAGCTGAATTGAGTTCCAAATCAGCTTGTCTTTGCTCTTGTATTGTCTATAGGCTGATGATCCCCTGAGGGCCTGGTGCGTCTTAGGTTTAGTAAAACAGACTCTGGGTCAGCCCCATCCTGGGAGTTTCCCCGGTTTGCAAGTTGGAGTACCTCAGGCAAATCCTATACTCAGAGTCGCTGGTTGCCCAGGGAGACAGGGGGTGTGGCTTCAGAATATTCATTAGTGAGCCGTATTGCTAGCAAAAGAGGGCTGCTGTTTTATGGCTCAGGGAACTGCTGCTCTGGTGTAGCTCCCTTCCGGCCAACCGTCCTCTTTCGGCTCCCATATCCCAGAGTCTGCACTGACCAGCTGCAGCCCAGCACTATCTACACTGCCAAGAGTCTGGACCCCTGTGGGACAGGCCTCCAGTCCTTGGAGCGAGAGCAGAGGGGAGCACGGGAAGCACTGGGAGCCTGGAGCTGCAGGCAGAGAACACACAGCTCTACACAGTTTTATGCCTGGCTGTATTGTCACCAAAAGATGGCTGTCACACTGTGCCTCAGGGAACTGCCACTCCCGTGTGTTCCCCTCTCCACCTACCGGGACTGGCCTCCAGACCTCAGTGAGTGAAGGGGAGCACTGGGAGCTCAGAATTCCAGGTAGAGACTATATACAGTTTATACAGTTTTATGCCTGGCAGGAGGATGCCGTGGCTCCCTAGTAGGGGAGGTAGGTCCTGTTTTTAGAGGGTCTCTCCTGTGGAGTGTAGTGGGAGGACCTTTGAACTCTGCCCAATTGTTTGTGGGGCACTGTGAGCCGTTCTCATGGGGAGGGGACTCCCATCCGCTTGGTGATTGATTTTGTACCTTTTGTTTGTATCCTTGTGGTTGACGTGCATTCTACAACCTTCTCTCTTAGTGCAGCTCAAATCCACCAGGTTACTTGCTGAATTTTTGTCCTTTTACTCTCCTTCTGGATGGGAGCCTCTGTGGAAAGCTGGCTTCAGTCAGCCATCTTGTCTTCTTCCGAATATTTCAAAAAACATCTCAACTGTTTCCTGGCATCTCAGTTGCCTGACATGTTCTCATCCAAAGATATTCATCACTATCTCCATGTCCACCATCCAACACACACCGTCCAACACACAGTCATTAAGTTTTCCAACCAGCTCTTGGACTCTGCAGCTAACTTGCTCCAGTATCATCCCACCTGTGTTCTTACTCTAATTTTCTATGTTAACTTTCTGCAACTGCCAAAACAAGGTATCACAAATTGGATAGATAAAATTAACAAAATTGTATTCTCTCACAGTCCAAAATCAAGATTCAGTAGGACCATGCTTCCCAAAAAAGGTCCAGGGAAGAATCCTTTCTTGCCTCTTCTATTTTTTGGTGTTTGTCAGCTCCTTGGCTTTCTTTGGCTGTTTGTGGTAGCGTAACTCTAATCTCTGCCTTTGTCTTCATGTAGCTGTCTTCTTTTTTCTGTCTGTGTCCAATTTTCCTTTTCTTACAAGGACACCAGTCTTTGACTTAGTGCCTGCCCTAATCCAGGACAACCTCATTGTAACTCGATTATATCTGCAAAGGCTCCTTTTCTAATTAAAGTAATATTCACATGTAACAGGGGTTAAAACATAAACATAGCTTTCTGTAGTCCATTTATCTTAACATATTTCACTGTTCCACGGCCCAGAATATCATGCTTCTCTTTTATCCAGTTTAAAATCTAAACTTTTTGACTCTCTTAGATTTTATCATGCTTATAAAAAAACAAAACAAAAACAAAAACTCCTTTTTTTTTTTTTGTGGTTTTTTTGGCTGGGGCTGGGTTTGAACCCGCCACCTCCGGCATGTGGGACCAGCGCCCTACTCCTTGAGCCACAGGCGCCACCCAAAACAACTCCTTTTTTTAATTCTGCATATATATGCACACACAATACATGGCTGGAACACACACACTTATACACATACACTCACAGCCTGCACTCAATTAAAACTTCTTACTATAAAAATCAAGTATATGTTTTCATATTGCCTGACAATCATATTACGTTTGGTTTTTCCCATTTATATTCCTAAGTATCCAATGAGGACTTCATTTCTTTTCTTTGAATTTTCAACCTTTTCGCTATACCCTCACTCACAGCTAATGACCTGATTCCAAGGAGAAGATGGAGGAAATCAGAAGAGACTATTTCCAATGTCTTACTAAAGTTCTAATAAGGCACCTTGATCTGACTTCATATTTTTAGTTTTATTTCTCTTATCTTTCACCCTCCCATCTGTAAACTAGACCTTATCCTCTGTCTTCTAGTTTTGTTCTAGCAATTTTCCTCTCATTCTCAATTGTTTCCTTTTTTCTGAAACTTTCCTGTAAGTATATAGATATGCTCTTGTTTCTCACATGTAAAGAATAAAGCCCCTCTAACCTCATGTTGCTCAAGTACGCTCAGTTGATCTTCCTTTCTATTCCCACTTTTTCCCTGTGTTTTCTTCTCCTATTCTCTCATGAACTCCTACCAGCAAGTTTTCACTGCCACTGCTACTCAACTAAGATGGTTCTTTTCAAGGTCACCAATGACCTCTAACAACAGAATTCCATGGTTAATTCTCAGTCCTATTTTCCTTGATTTACTATCATCATTTGACATATTTGTGATTCTGAGCGTATCATACTCTCCTAATTTTTATTCTCTCTCAAAGGGGTAATTTTAGTTATTTTAACTGGTTTTTCCACATCTCACAGTCCCATCTTTTGTGCTTACTGAAAATTAGTACAGTCATGTGCCTTATGACATTTTGGTAATCAATGGACTGAAATTATGATGGTGGTCAAACAGGGTTATAATGAAGGTGAAAAATTCCTATCACCTAGTGACATCGTAGCCATCCTAATATCTTAGCATAAGGTATTTCTTTCCCGTGTTTAGATTAGCCTTGGGAGATCCCAGTCTATAAGTTTACATGCACAAATCCTTACTATTGTGTTATAATTATCTACAGCATTCAGTAGTAACCTGCTGTACAAGATTGTAGCCTCAGAGTAACTGCTTTAGGGGTGTCCAAACTTTTGGCTTCTTTGTGCCAGTTGAAAGAAGAATAGTCTGGGGTTGCATATTAAATACATAAACATTAACAAAAGTTGATGAGCAAAAAAAAAAAAACGGGGGGGGGGTCTGTGCATAATTTTAATGATTTATGCCACCACAGATAAGCAAAAAATTCTCACATAATTTGCATGTGGCCCACAGGCTGTGGGTTGGATATCCCTGCTAGCTTTGTAGTAGGCTATATCATCTAGGTTTGTGAGAGTATACTCTATGATGTTTGCACAATAACACAATAACCTAAGGGCACATTTCACAGAACATATCACAATCACAAATGATGCATGACTGTATTCGAACTCCTTTTGTTTAACTGTCTGTGATAATTCTCTTGAAGACCGTTCAGTATCATTTATACAGTAATTCCTACAAATTTTATGCTGATAATCAATCTTCTTTCCCCTGCCATCTAGCCTCATATTATATAACTGTATTCTTGGCATCTTTGCCTGAAATTCTAACATGCATATCTAATTGATTATATTTGACACTGAGCTCCTAAGGATTCTACTACCACTGTTCCAAATATGCATCATGATCTTATAGGTTCTTTTTGTTTGTATCTATAAATGATAACTCTGTTTTCAACTGTTCAGGACTACAACTTTGACCTGTGCCATCACTGACTTTCATCTGGATTATTGCAGTGATCTCCCAAGTGACCTTCCCACCTTCTCCCAAGTCTGCTACTGAAAAAGAAAGAACAAAACAAATAATCTATTTTCAATATGTCAGGAATTTTTCTGTTAAAATGTCAGTCAAATTATGCCTATTTTCTGCATAATAGTCTACCAATTGGTTTCCATCAGACTGAGTTGACAAGTTATGATCACCACAATGCCAGTCTATAACACCTCCACACTCTTTTGTTTCTCTGACTGTAGTTTTTGCTAAAAACTAAAGAATGAATGAACCCACAGATCAGTGGTAAGATAGGACTTATTAACCAAAGTGAAAGACAGAGAAAGCACCAGAGCTACTGGCAGAGGGTAATACCCAAGTCAGAAAATGTTCTCCCTGCCTGGGCTTTTTGTCTAACAGTATATATAGTTAGTCTATGGGTCCTTTGTAGTTACATTTGGCCAGACCTTGGTAACTTTAAATGAATGGATTTTTCATCTTTGCCTTCTTTAACAATTTGAATTTCATTTTTGCTAGTGTTTCTGCCCCTATTATTCCCCCCCCCAGTGTTACTCCATAAGGGTTCTTGCTTGTTTGTTTTGATTTGATTTATAGTATTTTTGGCTTTCCTCTCTACCTGGTGGAGGTGGGGTACTGTGTTTGATCTGGCTGGCAAAGAGCTGTTGACCTCACCCATCCCAACACCCCCCGAGATTGGGGGTCTTTATGGTTGGGTCATAGTACCCTACTATGTTACTCCTGTTTCTTTCTTTCAGTGCCTTTCCTTTTTTGTTTTTGTCAATATTTCCTTTTACTCACCCCCTCTTCTTTCCCCTTTTTCTTTCTTTTTTAAATCTTTTTTCCCTTCTTGCTTTTTAATTTTATCATCTTTCTGGTCCCCTACCAAAAGAACTCATTAAAACTTTAAAGAGCAAGAAAGAATAATTAGGGTAAAGAAACAGATACAAAAAATCACTCATGAAGAAGAATCAGAAGAAAAATCCTGGTAACACAAAATACCAGTTCAGAGTAACACCTGCTAGGGATCGCGAGGTAGCTATAGCAGAGGACTCCTATAAAGAAATGTTAGAAATGACAGAAGGGGAATTTAAAATACAGATGATGAAAACAATGAAGGAAATTGCTGAGAAAGTAGAAAATAACCATAAGGAAATGCAAAAACAGAATCAAATAAGAGATGAAAGATACAAAGAATATAAAAAGAATATAGCACAGCTGAAGGAACTGAAGCAGCCAATTAGGGGTAGAAAGTATCAACAATAGATTAGATCATGCAGAAGAAAATCTCAGAGGTAGAGGATAAAGCTCTTGAGATAACTCAGATAAAGAGGCAGATAAGAAGAGAAAGAAAGCAGAATGTTCCACAACGATGCAAAAGATAACCCTAAGCAATGGACTGTCACAAAATAAGATGAATAGAACGCTACCACACTTATTAATTATCTCAATAAATGTCAATGGCTTGAATTCCCCACTCAAGAGGCATAAATTTGATGATTGCATTAAAAAAACAGAAGCCATCTTTTTGCTATGTGCAGGAAATGCACCTCATGTCAAAAGACAAATTAAAACTCAGAGTTAAAGGTTGGAAGTTATTTTTTCAGGCAAACAGAATTCAGAAGAAAAGAGGGGTTGCAATATTATCTTCAGATATATGTGGATTTAAAGCAACTAAAGTCAAAAAAGACAATGATGGTCACTTCCTATTGGTCACGGGAAAAATACAACAAGAAAACATTTCAGGGTGGTGCCCGTGGCTCAAGGAGTAGGGCGCCGGTCCCATACGCCAGAGGTGGTGGGTTCAAACCCAGCCCCAGCCAAAAACCACAAAAAAAAAAAAAAAGAAAACATTTCAATTCTAAATATTTATGCACCCAATTTAAATGATTCCAGATTCTAGAAACAGACTTTGCTTAGTTTGAGCAATATGGTATCCTACAACACCATAGTAACAGGGGACTTTAATACCCCTCTCTCAGAGCTGGACAGATCCTCTAAACAGAAATTAAACAAAGATGTTAGAAATTTAAATGAGACCCTAGAACAACTATGCTTGATAGATGTATGTAGAACATGCCATCCCAAAGATAAAGAATATACATTCTTCTCATCATTCCATGGAACATTCTCCAAAATTGATCATATCCTAGGAAAAAAACAAACCACAATAGAATCAAAATAATTGAAATTCTACCTTGCATCTTCTCAGATCACAAGGCACTAAAAGTGAAACTCAACTCAAACAAAAATGCTCAACCTCACACAAAGGCATGGAAGTTAAACAACCTTATGCTGAATGACAGTTGAGTGAAAGAAGAAATAAAAAAGGATATAATTAAGTTCTTTGAGTATAACAACAATGAAGACACAAGTTATCAAAACCTATGGGATGCAGCAAAAGCAATCCTGAGAGGAAAATTTATCTCTTTAGAAGCCTACATTCGAAAACCAGAAAGAAAGCACATCAACAAACTCACAAACCATCTGATGGAATTGGAAAAAGAAGAACAATCTAAGCCTAAAACCAGCAGAAGAAAATAAATCTCCAAAATTAAATCAGAGATTAATGAAATTAAAAACAAAAGAATCATTCAGAAAATTAATGAAACAAGGAGTTGGTTTTTTGAAAAAAATAAATAAAATAGATAAAACTTTAGCCAGACTAACTAGAAATAGAAAAGCAACATCTCTAGTAACTTCAGTCAGAAATGACAAAGGGGAAATAACAACTGATGCCACAGAAATACAAGAGATTATCTCTAAATACTAACAGAAACTTTATGCCCAGAAATTTGACAATGTGAAGGAAATGGATCAATATTTGGAATCACACCCTCTCCCTAGACTTACCCCAGATAAAATACATCTCCTGAGCAGATCAATTTCAAGCACTGAGATTAAAGAAACAATAAAAAATCTTCCAACGAAAAAATGCCCTGGTCTGGATGGCTTCACACTAGAATTTTATCAAATCTTCAAAGAAGAGCGTATTCCTATATTGCAGAAATTATTCCAAAAAATTGAAAAGAAAGGAATCTTCCCCAACACATTCTATGAAGCAAACATCACTCTGATACCAAAACCAGGAAAATACCTAATTAAAAAGGAAAAAGAAGGAAGACTACCCAACACGTTCTATGAAGCAAACATCACCCTGATCCCCAAACCAGGAAAAGACCCAACAAGAAAAGAAAATTATAGACCAATATCACTAATGAATATAGATGCAAAAATATTCCACAAGATCCTAACAAACAGAATCCAGCAACACATCAAACAAATTATACATCATGACCAAGTTGGTTTTATCCCAGGGTCTCAAGGCTGGTTCAATATACGTAAATCTATAAATGTAATTCAGCACATAAACAAATTAAAAAACAAAGACCATATGATTCTCTCAATTGATGCAGAAAAAGCTTTTGATAATATCCAGCATCCCTTCATGATCAGAACACTCAAGAAAATTGGTCTAGAAGGGACTTTTCTTAAACTGATAGAGGCTATCTACAGCAAACCCACAGCCAATATCATATTGAATGGAGTTAAATTGGAATCATTTCCACTCAGATCAGGAACCAGACCAGGCTGCCCATTGTCTCCATTGCTTTTCAACATTGTAATGGAAGTTTTAGCCACCGCAATTAGGGAAGAAAAGGCGATCAAGGGTATCCGTATAGGGTCAGAAGAGATCAAACTCTCGCTCTTCGCAGATGATATGATTGTGTATCTGGAAAACACTAGGGACTCTACTACAAAACTCCTAGAAGTGATCAAGGAATACAGCAGCGTCTCAGGTTACAAAATCAACATTCATAAATCGGTAGCCTTTATATACACCAACAACAGTCAAATTGAAAAAGCAGTTAAGGACTCTATCCCATTCACAGTAGTGCCAAAGAAGATGAAATATTTGGGAATTTACCTAACAAAAGACGTGAAAGATCTCTATAAAGAGAACTATGAAACTCTAAGAAAAGAAATAGCTGAAAATGTTAACAAATGGAAAAACATACCATGCTCATGGCTAGGAAGAATCAACATTATCAAAATGTCCATACTACCCAAAGCAATATATAATTTCAACGCACTCCCTATTAAAGCTCCACTGTCATATTTTAAAGATCTTGAAAAAACATTACTTCGTTTTATATGGAATCAGAAAAAACCTCGAATAGCCAAGACATTACTCAGAAAGAAAAACAAAACAGGAGGAATCACACTACCAGACCTCAGACTTTACTACAAATCGATAGTGATCAAAACAGCATGGTATTGGCACAAAAACAGAGAAGTAGATATCTGGAATAGAATAGAGAACCAAGAGATGAATCCAGCTACTTACCACTATTTGATTTTTGACAAGCCAATTAAAAACATTCAGTGGGGAAAAGATTCCCTATTTAACAAGTGGTGCTGGGTGAACTGGCTGGCAACCTGCAGAAGACTGAAATTGGACCCACACCTTTCACCATTAACTAAGATAGACTCTCATTGGATTAAAGATTTAAACTTAAGACATGAAACTATAAAAATACTAGAGGAGAATGCAGGGAAAACCCTTGAAGAAATTGGTCTGGGTGAGTATTTCATGAGGAGAACCCCCCGGGCAATTGAAGCAGCTTCGAAAATACACTACTGGGACTTGATCAAACTAAAAAGCTTCTGCACAGCTAAGAACACAGTAAGCAGAGCAAGCAGACAGCCCTCAGAATGGGAGAAGATATTTGCAGGGTATAACTCTGACAAAGGTTTAATAACCAGAATCCACAGAGAACTCAAACGCATCAGCAAGAAAAAAACAAGGGATCCCATCGCAGGCTGGGCAAGGGATTTGAAGAGAAACTTCTCTGAAGAAGACAGGCGCAAGGCCTTCAGACATATGAAAAAATGCTCATCATCTTTAATCATCAGAGAAATGCAAATCAAAACTACTTTGAGATATCATCTAACTCCAGTGAGACTAGCCTATATCACAAAATCCCAAGACCAGAGATGTTGGCGTGGATGTGGAGAAAAGGGAACACTTCTGCACTGCTGGTGGGAATGCAAATTAATACATTCCTTTTGGAAAGATATATGGAGAACACTCAGAGATCTAAAAATAGATCTGCCATTCAATCCTGTAATTCCTCTGCTGGGCATATACCCAGAAGACCAAAAATCACAACATAACAAAGATATTTGTACCAGAATGTTTATTGCAGCCCAATTCATAATAGCTAAGTCATGGAAAAAGCCCAAGTGCCCATCGATCCACGAATGGATTAATAAATTGTGGTATATGTATACCATGGAATACTATGCAGCCTTAAAGAAAGATGGAGACTTTACCTCTTTCATGTTTACATGGATGGAGCTGGAACATATTCTTCTTAGTAAAGTATCCCAAGAATGGAAGAAAAAATACCCAATGTACACAGCCCTACTATGAAACTAATTTGGGACTCTCACATGAAAGCTATAACCCAGCTACAACTTAACAATAGGGGGAAGTGGGAAAGGTGGGGGGTGGGTAGAGGGAGGGGAATCGGTGGGATCACACCTGTGGTGCATATTACAGGGGTATTTGCGAAACTTGGTAGATGTAGAATGTAAATGTTTTGGCACAGTAACTGAGATAACGCCGGAAAGGCTATGTTAACCACTGTGATAAAAATGTGTCAAATGGTTTATGAAGTGAGTGTATGATGCCCCATAATCATATCATTGTATACAGTTATGATTTAATAAAAAAAAAAGAAATAAAAAAAAGGAGAATTTCAGATCAATTTCACTCATGAATATAGATGTAAAAATTCTCAACAAAATCTTAGCCAACAGATTACAGCTTATCATCAAAAAAGTCATACATCATGATCAAGTAGGTTTTATCTCAGGGATGCAAGGCTGGTTTAATATACACAGGTCTATAAACATTATTCACTGTATCAACAGAAGTAAACTAAAAACTATATGATCCTCTCAATAGATGCAGAAAAAGCATTCAACAAAATCCAGCATCCTTTTCTAATTAGAACATTGAGGAGTATAGGCATAGGTGGCACATTTCTGAATCTTATTGAAGCTATCTATGACAAACCCACAGCTAATATTTTACTAAAGGGAGTCAAACTGAAAGCTTTTCCTCTTAGAACTAGAACTAGACAAGGTTGTCCTCTATCACCATTACTATTCAACATAGTACTGGAAGTTCTAGCCAATACAATTAGACAAGACAAGAAAATAAAGGGCATCCAAATTGGAGCAGAGGAGGTAAAACTCTCCCTCTTTGCTGATGATATGATCTTATACTTAGAGAACCCTAAAGACTCAACCACAAGACTCTTGGAAGTCATTAAAAAATACAGTAATGTTTCAGGATATAAAATCAATGTCCACAAATCAGTTGCTTTTGTATATGCCAACAAAAGCCAAGATGAGATGTTAATTAAAGACACAATTCCATTTACCATAGCCCCAAAGAAAATTAAATACTTAGGAATGTACCTAACAAAAAAGATGAAGGACCTCTATAAAGAAAATTATGTAACCTTAAGAAAGGAAATTGCAGAGGACCTTAACAAATGGAAGAACATACCATGCTCATGGCTGGGAAGAATCAACATTGTTAAAATGTTTATACTTCCCAGAGCAATTTACTTATTCAATGCCATCCCTATTAAAATACCAACATCCTATTTTCAAGACTTGCAAAAAATGATTGTGCATTTTGTATAGAACCAGAAAAAACCCTGTGGTATATGTACACCATGGAATATGGAATATTATGCAGCATTAAAGAAAGATGGAGACTTTACCTTGTTCATGTTTACATGGATGGAGCTGGAACATATTCTTCTTAGTAAAATATCTCAAGAATGGAAGAAAAAGTATCCAATGTACTCAGCCCTACTATGAAACTAATTTTTGGCTTTCATATGAAAGCTATAACCCAGTTATAACCTAAGAATACGGGGAAGGGGGAGAGGGAGGAGAGGGATTGGGGAGGATGGGCAGAGGGAGGGTGATAGGTGGGATTACACCTACGGTGCATCTTATAAGGGTACATGTGAAACTTAGTAAATGTAGAATATAATTGCCTTAACACAATAACTAAGAAAATGCCAGGAAGGTTATATTAACCAGTGTGATGAAAATGTGTCAAACTGTTTATAAAACCAATGTATGGTACCCCATGATCGCATTAATGTGTACAGCTATGATTTAATATTAATAAAAAAAATCTGGGGGTATCACCATACCAGATGTTAGGCTGTATACAAGGTCATAGTGGTCAAGACAGCAAGATGATACTGGCACAAAAATAGAGACACAGAAATTTGGAATGAAATAGAAAACCAGGAAATGAAATCAACAACTTACAGCCACCTAATCTTTGATAAACCAAATAAGAGTGTCCACTGGGAGAAAGATTCCCTATTCAATAAATGGTGCTGGGAGAATTGGATATCCACATGTAAAAGACTGAAACTGGACCCGTACTTTTCTCCACTCGCAAAAATTGATTCAAGATGGATAAAGGACTTAAATTTAAGGCATGAAACAATAAAAATCCTCAAAGAATGAATAGGAAAAACACTGGAATATATTGGCCTGGGGAAATATTTTATGAGGAAGACTGCCATGGCAATAGCAACAACAGCAATAATAAACAAATGGGATTTAATTAAATTGAAAAGTTTTTGTACAGCCAAGGGGACAACAACCAAAGCAAATAGACAATCTACGCAATGGAAAAGGATATTTGCATATTTTTAATCAGACAAACACTTAATAACCAGGATCTATACAGAACTTCAATTAATTCACAAGAAAAAAAAAAAAACAACAGTCCTGCATCAATGGGGAAGAGAGATGAATAGAATCTTCTCCAAAGATGACTGACGAATGGCCAGCAATTATATAAAAAAGTGCTCAACATCCCTAATTATTAGAGAAATGCAGATTAAAACCACCCTGAGATATCACCTAACCCCAGCAAAAATGGCCTATATCACAAAAATCTCCAAACTGTAGATGCTGGCGCGGTTGTGGACAGAAAGGAACCACTTTTACACTGCTGGTGGTACTGCAAACTAAAACAACCTTTTTGGAAGGAAGTATGGAGAAACCTCAAAGAACTCAACCTAGACCTCCCATTTGATCCTGCAATCCTATTACTGGGCATCTATCCAGAAGGGGAAAAAAAAAACAAACAAACATTTATTACAAAGACCCTTTTACTAAGCTGTGTATTGCAGCCCAATTTACAATTGCCAAAAGGTGGAAACAACCTCAATGTCTTTTAACCCAGGAATGGATCGGTAAGCTGTGGTATATGTCTATGATGGAATATTATTCAGTCATAAAAAATGGAGATTTTTCAGCATGTGTACTAACCTGGATGGAGGTGGAACACGTTATTCTTAGTGACACATCAGGAGTGGAGAAGTTTGAATCCTATGTACTCAATTCTGATTTGAAGACAATTAATGACAATTAATGACATGGTAGGGCATGGGGGAAGGGGAGAGCAGAGAGAGAAGGAGGGAAGGGCTGAGGGAGAGGAAAAGAAGAAGAAAAAAAGAACAAGAAAAGAAAAGAAAATGGTGACTAATTTTCACATAAATTGGTTTTAATTTTGACCAAAGTATATTACTTAAACATTAATTTTTAACTCAACATGTTAATATGTTTAGGATATTGCATCCTCATTTATAAGTGACATTTGTTTACAATTTCTCCTTTATAATAATATATTTTCTCTAACTTTAATATCAGGTGTACACAGATTAAGTAGAATGATTTTGATGTATTTCTTCTTTTTCTACTGTTATACTTTCTATAACATTTACCATGATCTGTTTTTTGAAATTATCTTTTACTTTTATTTATAAATATTAGTTGTCTATTTTTGATACTTAAAAAAATAATAAGTTAACTGATGACTCCCTACTGAATCTCAGAGTCAAAGCATTCTATAATAGACATACTCTTATTTGACAATGTGAATGTTACTTTCTTTGCATTATTATCATTATTATTATTATTGCTTACTATTTTGATGAAGCAATTTTCTGATTCCTTTTCTGAATGTATTTATGTTTGTTCATTCTTTACAAGGTTTTTGTTTCTAATCCTTATCATAAACATGGTTATTGTTATTAAATTTTAAGTCTTTTTAATTTGTGAAGGCAAAAAAATGGAAACCTAATCAACCTAATTAACACATGTATATGTAAAAATTAAAATTAAAATTAAATAAAAATATGACAGAGATGAATGAAACGTATTTTAGCGATAAAGTTAATATAACATTTTACTGAAAAAATTGGAGTTAGACAATAAGCTCAGTTTATGCAAGTGATTTAAAATGACTACTAAAACCTCCATAATAGAATGATTCAAGTCATATTTAAAAATCAAAACCAATTTTAATATAATTTCAGCATTTATATCAAGAAAAATTTCTATTTTCTACTTCTGTAAATGTACGTGCACCTTTGGGTGTCAGATTTTAAGCCTGTCCATACAGAAGCCGTAGGAGGGATATATAGCCAGTGATTAAAAACAAGAGTGAATGCATTCTTCTTAGTAAAGTATTCACAAGAATGGAAAAACAAATATATAATGTACTCCATACTGATATGAAATCAATATATAAACAATTACATGCTCATAAGAACAATAAAACACTAATATAGTCCAGTTCAGGGGGTAGAAGGAAGCAGCAGTGGGGAAAGGGGAGGACATTCGGGCAAGGAAGGAGGGCATTAGGTGGGATCTCATTTAATGTGTACATTGTTAGGCTGTGTAACATGTGCCCTGAGCGAGGGGCTCTTCTACAAATGGAACTTTACCCTGTAAGTGAAAACACGGTAACCTAAAATTTGTACCCTCATATTAATTTTATTTAATTAAAAAATACTAAACAATAAAAAATAAAAATAATAAACATAATTTAACAAATAAAAAAATAAAAACGAGAGTGAATAAACTTTAAAGAAAACTGATACATATGTACAGTTTGGCTATGAAACATGAAAACTGAACCATATACGTTCAATAATTTCACCAATTATCCTGTGTTAAGTTTGTTAACCACTCACAACATAAGTTCAAAGGGAACATATATGTTAAATCACGTTGCCCACATAAAATATGGGTGACATCTGTAAAGGGAAGACACTGAACATATTTTGAGTGCCTTTAAATCCTAATTTACATATGTTATACATACATATAATTGATTAAGTATGTAATTTCAGTTCTTACATTTGATAATTATCTAATAAATCAGAATTTAATAAATTTGAGACATACCAATACATTAAGTATGCAATTATACCACAATTCTGTACATATTATTGGTATCTGTTGTACACATCAGTGATATACCTATTGTTTGTTTGTTACAGGTGGATTTTACAGATTTTGCATCTTAGTTGACCTTTCTTTCAATAAACAGTTAGCTTTGTGATGTCTCATAGTCGTCTTCTTGAACCAGGCAGTTATGTTTTTAAAGACAAATAACAATAACAATAACAACAACAACAAATTCTCCCCCCTTGCTTTGGAATTAATTGTGACCTTTAACAGTCTGTTTAAACTACCCTGATAGACCTCCAGGAATAAGGACCTGCGGACTAACATGATAACATTAATACCCCAAACAAAATTACAAGGTAAGTTCCAGCCCATGGGTGAGAAAGGAAGCCATTGTACTAATTGGATGAGCAAAACAGAGACATCTGGTGGCTACTTTTGAGTAGCTAGTCTTGGAAATTTGTTGGAACTGGTAGTCTTACATTTTAATGTACAACTGGGAGAAAGAAAATACAAAAAGATGTGGGAAAAATATTTCCAGAATTTATGACATTCAAATAATGTTGACAATTAGATTATAACTACAAGTTCACAAATAGGTATATCATTGTAGAAAAATGCTGTAGTGATATGCATTGACAATGTCTGTACTTCTTTTAAATAACAATGAGTGAATATTAATGTCATACATAATATTATCATAAAGTAACAGTAAACATTTTATTATAAAGTTCACATAGTATTTAATGGGTGAAATTATTTATTTTAAGTTAAAATATGAAAAAAGAATACCAAACAACAGAACATATAAAATGTTATTTATAGATACTAGTATTTAGAATTTTACAACTGTCATACTTTTATATACACTATTGCTCTCCTAAGATCTTTTCTTTTTAACATTCACCTTTTTCTTTTATTTAGTCATAAATGGTACCAAAATACTCATAATTATCATTATCATATCTTTTTTGCTATAACCATCATTTCCATAGATACCAAGAAGAAAAGGGTCAAATTTGATTAACTATATCTGTTACCTACATATTGCTTTATATATACATTCCACTGTAGAATCCATATAAACAAAAATTTAACCTCAACAAATAAAGCAAACAAAAAGTTAAAACAATTAAATAAAAAAAAGTCTGATACACGAGATTGAGAATTGTAAAGGATTTTAGCACTTGAAAAATCTTTATTATGCAAGTTATATAAAAATAGCCTGCGATTATATGTTTATTCCTTTGACCAGCTGTGCAAAAGATAAAAGACTTGACTCCATCTCTTACAGCGAATTTCTTTCAGTTCAATCTTGTGGCTTCTTTGGCCATTCCATCTGAGGCTTTCGCCTGTTGACACCATTGCCGCATTGCTGTTTTTTTTAATCCCTTTTCTCTAGAGATGAGTTGCTACATTAATGACTTTTATTTTGTGTTAAAGAATTGTATCATTTTGGGCTGTCAGAGTAAGAAATACTTAAAGCATCTTCCCCAAAGCTTCACTTCTTTCTTGCCTTGGTATCAGCTTAAGTCATGCAGGGCTGATGCAGGAAAACATCAGCTCTTTTTAAGCTCAGGTCTCTTATCATTTTTCTTCTTTTACACCTTCCATTCATATAGGCTCTGACTCACTAAGTAAATCCGGGTTAAAAATATTTTAATCTTAATAATCTTACAGATAAAAAAATATCACTTTTCTTGGCTATATCTAATTTTTCTTCATTTTCCCTTCATTCAAATTATCTTTAAGTTAGAAAAGTTTCATTTTTTTCATACATATTTGCTATGCTATAAGCTATGGGTCTATAGTGGCATACCGAGTGATACAAGTGTCTTAAATATATTTTGGCGAAAAGTATTTTGTCTAGAACTAGAAACCAATTATTTTCACTTACAAATAGAAATTGAGACTCAGAGAGGGAAAATGAATTTCACAGACGTTGGTTGTTTATTTTTGTTTATTTTCTTCTTGGATCATTTTGTTTGTTCATTTAATATGCTCCTCATGCTGACCTTCTACATCTTTTTGTTTTTTAAAAAAATATTTTGAAATATTTTCATTATTTAATTAAAAAAATTATCGGTTTTCCCAGAATAATCATGTCAGGTTAAATTTGAAATTGATGTTAATTTTCCATAACTATTCTCTATATCAACTCTATTCTTTTCTCATATTTATTATTTTATTAATTTCTAATTAGTGCCATCTGACATCTTTCTTTTTATCTTCTTGATTAGTAATTTCCAATCTCTCTGAATGTGCAACCAATACACAATACATATTAAAAAATGGTCAATATCTCTAATTATCAGGGATATGCAAATTTAAACTATATTGAGACACTACTTTACCCAGGCAGAATGGCGATTATTAAAAAAATTAAAAAACAATAGATGGTGCTGATGTGGTGAAAAAGGAATGCTGTTATACTGTTGTTGGAGTGTAAATTCCTACAGCTTCTATGAAAAACAGTATGTAGATTACCTAGGAACTAAAAACAGATCTTATTGCTTATATCACAGAATAATTCACAAATGCAGAGATAAGGAATCAACCTAACTGCCCATCTGACCAAGGAGTGGATAAAGAAATCTGGTATACATACACTGTTAATGGGGAAAAAAAAGAGAGAGAGAGAAAACTCTGTAAAATAACATAAAAAGATTTATTCTGAGCTGAATGTGTGTGTCAAGATACAGAATTTTCTTAATCAGAGACAGGCCACCTGAACATATCCTGAGACTCGAGTGATCTGCCAAGTAAATTGATGGCCTGCAGGTGTGATTTAACTTTTATCTCACACTGCCTTAAGTCTGTTAATGATTTAGTATGTTGTCCTTACGAGCAGCAACTCCAAAAGGGAGGATGAAAAATGAGGGGTGTCTGTCTTTCCTTTCACTGATGGCTGGCAACTCAATTTTAGGGTATTTGTGGAGTCCCCTCGGCCAAGAGGGGGGCCCATTCAGTTGGCTAGGTGGCTTGAGATTTTATTTTAGTTCACAACACCATAGGATGTGACTTAGCCATAAAGAAGGAAAAATAATGTCTTTTGCAGTAAGATACATGGAACTGGAGGCCATTAGCCTACATGAATTAAGACAGAAATTAAAAACCAAATACTGTATGTTCTCATTTATAACTGGGAGCTCAGCTATGGGTCTATCGTGGCATGGTGAGTGATACAAGTGATGCTGGAGACTCAGAAAGGGGGAGGTTGGAAAGGTGTTGAGAGAAGAAAAAAGGTAAATTACCTTTTAGTTGAGATGGACAGTATTTGTGTGATGGGTGCACACAAACCTGGACATCACTACTATACAATCCATCCATATAAACGAAAACCATTTGAATCCCTAGATCTATCAAAATATAAGTTTAAAAAATTGTTGAATAATATATGAGACAGACAAAAATAATCTATAAGATATGAAGATAATGAAGTGAGCAAAGTGCATCTTACGCTCACCTGAATCTGGCCCTGTTAAGAGAAGTGCTGTGGATAATTTGAACATACTAAAGACAGCATTCTAACTTGCTCTTCTTTCACTACTTCAGTGATACTATAATGATTCTTTGCGTACGTCAACATCACCAGTGCTTCCACTTAAAAAATAATAGAGTCTACTGCACCCAATTCTGCCCTCCTTTTATGTGGCATTCATTCTTCAGTCAATACCTACCTGCCTTGTATCTTTCCTTTCTCCATTCTTGTTGTGCTTGTTCTAACTACTAGTTCCGTTCAGCTACCTATTTCTCTACCTGTGCTTCCAGATTATAAATGGAGAGAAAATCGCAGAAATGCAGAATACAAATGTCTACATACGATAACTAAGAAAATGCCATGAAGGCTACGTTGAACAGTTTGATGAGAATATTTAAGATTGTGTATGAAACTGGCACATTGTACCCCTTGACTGCACAAATGTACACAGCTATGATTTAACAATAAAAAAAATAATTAAAAAAAGAATATTTAATTTGTGATATTGCACCTAATGATCTGCACATTTAGCTGAATCTTCAGCATTTTTCAACATTAATCTGTTTTGAAAGTATTACCATGTATATTTGATATATTTAATCACTTTAACTGTGTTTTTTTGTTTTTTTGCAGTTTTTGGCCAGGGTTGGGTTTGAACCCACCACCTCTGGCGTATAGGGCCAGCACCGTACTCCTTGGAGTCATAGGCACCGCCCTCCTTAACTGTTATTTTAAAGATAACTTTTCTCAAACCTTCCAACTCTCCCTTTCCAGCTCTTTCTTATTCCTCTCTTGCTTGAAAACCTTGCCTATTGTTTTGCAGGGAACTTTTTATATCAACTTTAATTCACCCATCTATTTAGCCAATGCTTGTCATGCTTTTCTTTCTTTTGGATATACACCAGTGGAAAAGTGTTGCTCTGGGCTCTCGTAATTCATGGACAAGACTGATGTAGAAGATTATTACTTATTCCCCCCCACTAGACCCTTTTCTCAGTATACTTGACTTTAATAGGAACATAGAAATTTAACGGTGATTATGGATGCAGGGTACTATAATTTGTATTTTAAATTTTATTTCCCCATTAATTGATGATATTTTAATTAATTTATCTGCAATAACTGTATAATTTCTTTTTTTTTTTTTTTTCAGAAACAGAGTCTCACTTTGTTGCCCTTGGTAGAGTGTCATGGTGTCACAGCTCACAGCAACCTGCAGCCCTTGGGCTTAGGCAATTCTCTTGCCTCAGCTTCCCAAGTAGCTGGGACCACAGGCGCTCACCACAACGCCTGACTATTTTGTGTTGCAGTTTGGCCAGGGCCAGATTCAAACCCACCACCCTCGATATATGGGGCAGGTGCCCTTACTCACTGAGCCACAGGCACTGCCCAATAGCTGTATAATTCTTTAGAGCTTATGTAAAACAGAAATCAATAGCTAGGCATGCGTAAAGCTTAATAAGTCCCAAATACTATGGTAAGGGCTACATGTGGATTATTTTAATTCTTGCCACACACTGTTGAGGGCTTGTTAATCACTAGACAGACAAATCTGTGTAAATGTAACATGCAAAGCTGAGACTTACAAGGGTTAGGTAAGGGTTACGTAAGTGCGTTAAGCTCAAATATCCAGTAAAGACTTAGACCTGTGCTATGTATCTGGGTAAATCTAGCCAAGGAGCACATGTAATTAATCTTTTTTTTTTTTTTTACATGTAATTAATCTTACCAGAATAAGAACTTCCAAGTATTCATTTCTAAAATATAAATGAATCCTTGGCTGCATCTAATAAATAGTTAATAATAATCAGTCTCTTCATTTTTATGGCTTACAAAGACATGTAAAATTAAGAAGAAAACCTTTGATGTTTCCTCAAAGCTTCAACAGGATGTGGTCACTGCCTACACTCATCAACTTCATATTGAACCTCTATTCTTTAGTCTGAAACTCCAGCCACATGAAGTTTATTATGTTTGTTCAATGAATGCAACATGCTCTCTTTCACATCAAATATTTTACATGTGACAACCTCTCCATCTAGAGAGATCTTCATAATCATGCTTTCCTGCCCT
The DNA here is from genome assembly GCF_027406575.1 of Nycticebus coucang. Lineage (NCBI taxonomy): Eukaryota > Metazoa > Chordata > Mammalia > Primates > Lorisidae > Nycticebus > Nycticebus coucang. The sequence continues at coordinate 63,137,932 of NC_069780.1, read as the reverse complement.
TCTTCAACTATTTTATGCCATTAAATCTTTCACCATGATTGTAAATCTATTAAGATTTAATTGTGTTACTGAAATAATTATAGATTTCTTTGGAGCTGTAAGATATAACACAGAGATAGCTTCAACCCTTCACTCAGCTCCTTCCAATGATAACATCTTGCATGGTTATTGCAATATATTATATACAAGATTAGCATTGATATAAACTATCATTATTTAGTTTGTAATAGTTTTACTTTCACTCTTTTGTGCGTATTTATTTCTATCCAATTTTATCTAATGTACAGAGCCATGTCACTACCACTACAACCAACATAAAGAATAGTTCTATCATAAATATTCCTTATAAAACCCTTTTCTATCTACAGTTACCTTCCTTCCTCCTCCTGATGCCAAACTACTACTGATTGATCTTGATGTCTACATTATTGTAATTTTAATGTTAGCCACCTTTTTTCTTTTTCTTTAATAGGCTTTTTATTTCTCAGGACATATTTAAATTTAAAAAAACATCGTGAATATGTTTCAGAAAGTTACAACATACACAGTTTTATGATAATATCTTACATTACAATAGTACAATTATAATCAAACAGTATTGATATATGTTCATTAAAGTAGATGCTTTCTTCGTATTTCCTTGATATTTAACTAATGTTCTTTTTCCTTTTGCAGATCCTCTCCAGAAATATCACATTACATTTAGTTGTCAAATCTCTTTAGGGTCTTTTTGACTATGAAAATCTCAACATTTCTTTTTGTTTGGTTGATTTTTTGTTTTGTTTTGTTTTGGAGACTGTCTCATTTTGTTGCTATGAGTAGAGTGCCAAGGCATCATTGTAGCTCACAGCAACCTCAAATTCTTGGGTTCAAATGATCCTCTGGCCTCAACCTCCTACTAGTTGGGACTATAGGCACCTGCCATGACATCCAGATAGTTTTTCTATTTTTATTATAGAAGGAGTCTCGCTCTTGGCTCAGGCTGAAAAATGTCTTTGTTTTGTTGGACTTGACAGTAGTAGTGTTGGGTATTTTGAAGAATGTCTTTCCTTTGAATTTATCTGATGTTTCCCTATGATCAGTCTGGGATTTTGGATTTGGATGAAGATGATCACAAAGGTGAATGTCCCATTTTCATTTTAATCACATTTATTAAGACATATAATATCAATACGCCTTGTTGATATCACCTTGATCACCTATCTGAGGTGGTGTTTATCAGAGTTTTCCACTACAGGTTCCTTTTGTCTCCCTTTACAGACTGTCTTCTTTGAAGATCACTCTATACAGTTCACGCCAAAGGAGTAGGGAGTTATGCTTCATCTCCTTGAGGGTGGATTATCTATATAAATTTTTTAGAATTCTTCTTACCAGGAGTTTTGTTTCTTTTCTATTTCTTTATTAATTTAATCATTCATTTTATATTAGTATAGGCTTATGAATACTTATTTTAAATTTTAGAATATAATCCACTATTTTTTATTTAATTTCCCTCAGATTGTACCTGCTTTGACCATCATTACCCCTTTAGTTAGCTCTTGTGTCACTTTTTGTGATTGGGATTGTTTGTTTTTGTCATTGTTTGAGAACACCTCAATTTCTGGTCAAATGAGATGCTCCAGGCTCATCTTACATATTTAGATCTTCAGTCCTAGACTTGGACTTTTATCCAAAAAGCACTTGTTCCTCTTCTTAGAGAATGGTATTAGAAACTACAATCTGGGCCCTATATGTGCTCAGTACATTCCTTTATGATGCTGACTGCTTCTTCCCCCTCAGTATAAATCCCTTGAGATCTATTCAAATGCCAGGTATTTCAATAGTTTGTACCATTTGTTTGAAAAGGATTTCATAGTACAGTTGTATCAGAGGTTGTTTAACCATCTATCTGTTGAAGAACATCTGGGATGTTTCTAGTGTTGACTATTACAAAAAACGTTTGAACCCTGAACATCCATGTTCTCTGGGAGTGGAACTGCTGCATCATATGATTAGGTCATATCTGGATTTGTAAGAAACAGGAAAACGTTTTCCAGAGTAGCTGTATCACTTTATCTTTCATTTCCAGCACAATCTTTTTTTGTGAATAGTTTCTCTATTCACCTGTCAGCATTTGCTATTATTATTGTTTTAATCAATTTTTTTTTATTTTGAGACAGAGTCTCACTTGTCACCCTTGGTAGAGTGCCCTGGCATCACAGCTCACAACAATCTCAAACTCTTGGGCTTAAGCAATTCTCTTGCCTCATCCTCCCAAGTAGCTGGGACTACAGGCACCTACCACAATGCCCTGCTATTATTTTTGCAATTTTTTTTTGGCCGGGGCTGGGTTTGAACCCACCACCTCCATTATATGGGGCCGGTACCCTACTCCTTTGAGCCACAGGTGCCACCCTTAATTAATTTATTTATATGTGTACTGGTATTTTATCATAGTTTTACAATGACATTTTACATGCTACTCAGAAGGAAGGAAAGAAGAAATAAAGAGAGGAAGGAAAGAAGGAAGGCAGCCAAGCAGGCTACCAGTTAAGTATGCTTCATTGATATTCAGTAATTTGCCGAATTTAAATTTTCAAAACATGAGAGATTAAAATTTTAAGCAATGGAATCAATAATAAGTAGTTAATATTTGTTCCTTCTGGGTATTTCAGGTAATAAGCTACTTACTAATGTACACTTTGCCTTGTCTTACAAGCTTGATGAGGTCATCTACTTACAGGTTGTACTCCCTGTTCATTTTCTCTATAGTACTAATAACACTTTGTAATCTATTTCTATGTATTTAATTGACAAATCTCACTATTTTGCATGGGACTCTAAGCTCCATGAGTACAGGACCTTTAACTACTTTGCTTACTATAGTATTTCCAACACTTACTTTAGGTTCTGACAGACAGATGCTTGATAAATGCTGTTAAATTAATACGTAGATGCGTTCTTCATTTACTAATACCTGTTTTCAACCAAGTACTTTAATCTCCTTAAAGTTATATTTATTTATTTATAATATAAGAAATTAATTTGGAACAATTTTAAGACTCTAGACTTCTAGTTATAGAGAAGAAATGATAAGTGACAAAGACACAAAGAGATGATTTTTATTTCAAACTCAGTCCTACTAAAGAAAATCAACAGCATTTACAGTTGTCAGTAAAATCTGTTGTCTTCCTATAGTTCCAAAATCAAAACTAAATAGTCTTTTTCCTTTATCCCTGTCTCCACATGGACAAATCTGGTAAATCACCTTTGACTAAGTTGTTATGTCTTCCTGGGAAGCTTCCATCTCTAAATATCTTGTAGAAGAAGGCCATGGTGCCAGCTCTATCCATCTAGAAATTAGGATGATAATAGAGGCATAAAAAAGGTACTACCCTAGGACCTAATAAATATTTGGTTGGTTAGGATGATATACTAAGGGAAACTTATCAATACAGACTGATTTTGAATTTTATTAGTTATTGTTGTATAGTTATATATCAGAATCATTTAAATACTGAGATCAATTCAAATTAATTCCAATGTATTTATTGAAACAGTTTCATACACAAATTTATTGTCAAGTTTATGACTAGAGGAATAAAATTAAATTATGTGCATGGTCCAAGATAGCCAAGACATTAAAATCTAATGTAGTTTATATGTTCCCAATAAAAAAGAAAGTAATAAATCATATTCAATATAAGATATTAATCAATAATAGCACCTATGTATTTTTTGACAGAAATATAAACTAAAATCATTATAAAAGGGTATACTTGATGATGAGGAAATTTTAATACAGGTATAGATTATTCTTCAAATAAATTTTATTATGTTTAAGCAATTTTCTATCACTTTTACATAATCATATATTATTTTTTTTCTTTTCTTCTCTTTTTTTTTTGAGACAGAGTCTTATTATGTCACCCTTGGTAGAGTGTCGTGGTGTCACAGCTCACAGCAACCTCTAACTCTTGGGCTTAAGCAATTCTCTTGCCTCAGCCTCCCAAGTAGCTGGGACTACAGATGCCCGCCACAGCGCCTGGCTATTTCTCGGTTGTAGTTGCTATTGTTGTTTGGCAGGCCTGGGCTGGATTCGAACCCACCAGCTCTAGTGTATGTGCCTGGCATCCTAGCCACTTGAGGTAGGCTCCAATTCTTTACCCACATTTTAAAGCAAAGACCTTCTAAACATTGATAAGGATTGTTTCGGTAGAATATAGCCTTTATTTCCCATGATTTGGGATAGTTTAGGATACTGGATAAAAAAATAAATAAATAAATTGCAATCCTAAATGTGTAAATATATATTTTTCCTTTAGATTCTATACCAAAGAAAAGATCCCTAAAAGTTTCCAACAGAAGCCAAAACCAATAAGAACTCAAAAAAGAATCTAGTGGGTAAGAAAACTAGGAACTAAAACTGTAGATCCTTATTTTTTTTATATAAATGCATAAAGTGTTATTATTAGAAATGTTGGCACTCAGAGGAGGAGTGAAATACAAGTCTGTTCCGGCTAAAAGTTTAGAAGGGTGGGGAAGTTCTTTGACCTTAATCACTCAGGGCTCCCTGTATAGAGGACAAGAAAGAGAGAGACAGACTATAGAGTAAGGAAAAGAAAATTTTCAGTTCGGGGTTAATATCAGGTGTTTCCATGTGAATGAGTAGCTCATTTGTGTTCTTAGAGCCTTCTGTTCTTAATAAGGTGTGAGCAGACAGAAAGAGGACTTGTGAAACTGATTCATATACACACCTACACTTGTGTAGATAAGTGTGTGTGTATCTGTGTATTTCTTTTTGTTTAATTGTCTTCCGAGTACAGTGTCTCAGAATTGATTTCATACTTTAACCATGTTCCTTCCAGAGCAGAATCAGAAGTACTTAGGTGACATAGAATAACAAGAATTTTTCCCCAAATTTCTCTTGACTAACATAAGGGAACGTATGGTACATGGACAGTTAGAACGATTCTGATACTGAACGTTTGTCTAACATATCAAAGCAGTTTCACTACCACTAGAGTTATGCACATTTCCCAACTATGCTAAATTGGTCTGAAGATTTGCCGATCAAAGGGTTAACTAACTTTTCTCCTTCAGGGCTGGTTCTGTTTAAGGGAAGACATTTTGCTACAGCAGAGCCAAAAGAGATAAGTGCAGGAGGCTGGAAATATGCCCAGCTTCTCTAATCCTAAGATCCTTGGGAAAATAACTTTTTTCTTTTCTCATTCCCTAGAGGTGTTTTGCTTACCATGGCTCTTACTAAGCTTTCTTGGGAAGGAAATTTATCTGGCAAGGAGCTGGATGTCTGTCCCCGACCACTGTCCCTACTCCCACTGCTTTTGTTTTCTCTGTTTCTTTAGTAAAAAGTGTATAAGAGATGAAGTGATTTTGGAAAGAAAATATTCAATACAAATTATATTGGAGAGAAAATTATCCAAGATGTTTATCAAAATAGCAAATGTTAGGATTTCTGGTGTCAGAATTTTTGTCCAGGAGCACATAAAGGAACCTACAATAAAACAAACACAAAACAACCACCACCACCAGGGTGGCAGGGTCCAGAGATCAATAAAAGGGAATAGCTCTATCGATAATTAAAAGACATCATATAACCTTAAATTAATATAGCATTGCTGTAATTCATACATAAATAAGACAGAAAAATTAAAGGAAAAACTCCTTTTATAGACCCAAATAGATTTGTAAGAATGACTATATGATAAACGTGGTATCTCAAATTAGAATGATGTGCACTATTTAAAGAAATGCTAATGGGATAACTGAATGATCATACAGATACATGTAAAATTTGAATGTTTCTTCATACAGACTTCATGCCAGGATACACATTATGATTTCAATATGAAAAAATTAAAAAATTGATAGAAGAGATTAAGAATTCTATGTAACAAAATGAAATAAATATATTAAAAAGAAATTATGTGTCATTTCCTTATACATATCAGACATGTATCAATGCATTTATAAACTTGGAGTAGGAAAGTTTTTCTAATTATGATTCAATATTTGAAAAGAAAAATGTTGTTAAATTTGACTATACCCATGTGAAATACTACTGTGTGAAAAATATATTAGAAAGAAACACTACAGGCAAAATCAGAAAATGAGTGATAAACATGGAAAAAGTACTTTTAATTCACCTTTCTGAAAATAAGAGCTGATCTTCCTGTTTATGGGGTGCGATGGTCTGAATATGTCTGCCAAAATTCAAGTTGGAATCTTAATCCCCAATGTAACAGTGTTGGATGGCAGGGCCTTTGGGAATGTCATGAGGACTCTGCCGGCATGAATGTATTAATGCCTTCATAATATCACTGTTTTAAACTTGTGTTTCTCTTTCACACAGCAGATTGTATAACTAGCCACGTTTTCTTATTTTGTTTTGACTTTAGAAGATTCAGAGTGAAATTGGAGAGAATAATTTGTAATGTATGTGAATTTCTGGACTCATTCTATTCACGTTTTTCTTGAAATTTCAAATTTAAACATTTTTATTTAATGACATTTCATAAGAATAAAATTAAACTAATGTGTAGATGATAGTGATGCAATAACTAATAAAATCTGGCATTATTTAAACTGTTTTATGTGCCTTATATTACTTTACACTTTTTCTTCTATGATATAGACCATTGTTTTCTTAGTCAGAGGAAGTAAGGAGACCCAAGGGCAGCTTTCTTTAAGGCTGTGACTAGAAGTTCTATATGACCTCTGCTAGGATCCAATTTGAACCAATGTAGCTCTACAAAGATGAGCTAGGGGTGTAGATTCGAGATAAGTGTCTTTCTTTGTGTATGACTAAAAGCAGGAAGGAGAAATTGGACTATGAGTGAGAGCAGATTCATCAGCACTTCCTAGGACAAAACTGAGAAGAAAGAAAAATACATTTAAATTGATATTTATTTAAAAATACCCCTAAAACTATAAAGTCCCAAGCATGTAATGCCAGCCTGGGAAAGCCATAGGCACCTGATTTCACCCTATCAGAGTGGCGTGGTCTCAGCCCAGCACAGCTATGGGGTAGGGTCCTCAGGAGATGTGAGAAATTCCTCTTCAATATCTGTAGTCCACCTGTGAATGGAAGCAAAATAGTTACTCTTTGGTATGTTTGCTGAAATAGAAAATTAACAGATATAAATCATTTGCTTTTGAAGTGAAATTTTCCTCTTCTCTGAAACATAGAAAACTTACAATTGCAAAGAACATTATAAATAAAAGGAATAAAAAAGGGGCCCTCTTTCTTCAAATCTTCTAGGATCTAGAGCTGTGAAAATTTTAAAATTAATGTGAACTTTATAACAAGAAACATTATCAATTGACTTTTACAAAGTTTTAAATTATTAGCTTATATTCTTTCAAGCCACTCTAGAAATACATTGAATATCTTTTAATGTTAAAATCAGATGTTTTCACTGCCTGTGAATGCCATAAAGAGTTATGTTCTTTGTTCCATGTTTTAGTAATGTATGTATTTTATTATCATCATAAATTTAAGTTCTTAATCATACTGGCATTTTGTCCATTATATCACAGTGAATCAAGGAAGAACAGAAATTAACAGAAATAAAATATCTTCTGTTTAGTAATTTTTAAAGTATCATTTTTATGGAACAGTAGAGTTCACAAGGGATCAGATTAATATGGAAACCAATAAGCCAGGACCTGTGTACCTATATTTGGAGTGTGTAGGAATATAGTAGGATAGAATTGATCTAGGATTTTTTGTTTTTCTTCGTTATCACTATTCTATGCTATGCAATTCCATTGTTGTTTTGTTGCTGAAAAAGCTGAGCAAGTAAAATGGAGCAGCTGCATCTAAGGAAATTTTGTCCATTTTGAAGAGAAACATCTCCTTTCCAGTACAGTGATTATATTTATTCTTCCGAATTTATTGAACATAAAATTGGGAGAAACTATGTTAACCACTACAAAAAGGAAAGGAAAAGAGTTGATCTGTTTATTTTTTTTTCCTTTAGTCCTCCGGGAGCTGAAAACACATATAGAAATATTCAGCTTTGCAGAAAAGAGAAATGAATTAAAATTGAACTTAGAAGTACAGAAGGCAAAAGCAAAAGAGATAGAAACTACGACTGACACTCCCTCTATTGAGTTTTATGTAAGTTTGGGGAATTTTTTTAAGTTGTAGAATTTGGGGTGTATGTATAGTGGGGTTGCTGTTGGAGTGTCCTTGGGACATTACATTTCATTCTCACAGTTCCATTCTTCTTCTCTCATGTGCTGAAAATATTTGTATAAAGGTGATTTTTGGTTTGAAATGGCAGAATAAACTAAGTAGAGTTTACCTAGAAGATAAAAAGCTTAAGGCTGGCCTGAAATTTAGCTGTGAATAATATTAAGGGCCTTTTTGTCTTTTATAAGTTGCTCAAACACTTGTTTTTGCAATAGGACAAATGGGACGAAAGGAGCCGGTCCTTTCTGTCTAGGAATAAAAGTTATGGATTTGTTTGAATCTTCCTTTTTGTTCATTTTCCTGTATGCCAGTCCTCATGGCTGGGCAAAAAAGTGGGTTTGGAGTATGAAACAGCATCAATACTACTTCAAACTAAACCATTAAGTAAATAAGTTTCATTATATCAATTGGAACTGAGCTTCCATCTTGACAGTATCATCAAAAGTTTCAGGTAATATAAGTCTATTTATGGCTTTTGAATGAAATTGATTTTGTGATTTTTGTTCTTTTCAGAAGAGTCTTCAGGTTATTATCTTTGTTTTCCCAGAGTTGAATAGAGTGATGAAACAAAAAAAGCCAGTAATAACCAGTTTTATTTTTAATCCCTCTTTTGATTGATTTTCATAGAGCCCACGCCTTTATTACCTACTTGTGAAAATTTTAACCAATCATTAAAGCCTCAACTCAAATTTAACTCAAATATAAATCTAAAGCATGCATTTTTTTAAAACTTTTCATCCAAATCAATATATTTTCCTCTGCTACAATAGCATTTTATTTTTCTTGCCTTCTGATTATATTTTTTCTAGAATTAAGATTATGCATGTATGATTTATCAGTAGCAATAGAAAAAATAATATGTTTCCTTAAACCTATTGTTGAATGCCTACTAGGTACTTACTCAGTTTTGGGTTCTTTAAATTATAATTTTTACATTCTTATTGATGTAGGCAAACATAACAAATACAGTAATTAAATAGAATGTCAGAAGATAAGGGTTATTGGAATTAGTAAAAGTAAAATAGGCTAAGAAAATGGCAGTGACTGGAGGTTGGGGTGCAGAGTAAAATTAGATATAATTAGGAGAGGACAACATGGATAGAGTGGCATTTTTATAAAGACTTGATGATGATTAGGAAATTGGCTTTATGAATTTTGGGGATTGAGGAAATTAGAAAGTATATTCCCAACAGAAGAAATAGCCAGACCTTACATCACTATTAGGAAAGACAAATCAGAGTAATAGGGAGGGGATCAGTGTAACTGTAAGTGGTCATGTTTGGGACTGGGGTATGGTAGGAGATGCCTTCAGAATGATATGAGAGGTTATATCTTCAGGGAATTTAGAAGCCTTTACAGGATTTTTCCCTTTTACTCTGCTTAAATGTGGAAATATTATAGGATTTTCAGCCGAGGAGTGACATGATTTGAGTTGTTCTAAAGGCATATCCATATAATTGAGGAAAGACACCGCAGTGCCAGGAGTAGAAGAAAGGAGGAGCATATTGTTAGGAAAATATTGTAGGAGATGAAATATAGGATCTTGGTTCAAGAAGTAGCTATGGAAGTAGTAAGAAGTGGTTATATTCCAGGGAACTACTATGTAGTAATAGGTTTTCCAGAAGAATATAAGAAGTTCAGTTAAGGAAGTGTTGATGTGTAGTCTAGGAGATATTGTATGCAGATGAAGACTGACAAGTTCACAAACTTAACCTAAAAAGCTACATAACCTTGTTGGTGAATATTACTATAGTCATCTTTGAAATACTCTCTTGTGAAGCTATAAACTGATGTCAGCACCTAGACCACCCTTTAAAGCAAGTTTGGAATTCTTTCGCTGGAGTGACCATCAGAGCTGTCATTGTACAAGGTCTGGCAAATAAGTTCATGAACTTGGTGTCTCAGGCTTGTGTTGGCTACACCATACAAACAAGTCAGTAAAGTATAATAACCTTGGTATATCTGTGACTCACTTGGTGTGTTCCTGTTAATGTGCAACAGTGTATGGCTGAGTGGTGTTCGTTATTGTGTGTTTTGGAGTACCATATGATGACAGGCCTGATGGTCATTCCAGAAAAAGCATTCCAAAATTGTTTTGAATGGTTGACTAGGTGCTGGCATCACTGCATAGCTTCCCAAGAGGGAATACTTTGAAGGTGATCATGGTGATATTCAGCCATGAGGTAGATAGCAGTTTTTCTAGGATGAGTTTGTGAACTTCATTTTCAGACCTCATATGTTGAGTAGACAGGCTTATTTATGCTGGGTGTTATTATTAGATTTGGTCTTTTATTACACAGGAGCTAGCTCTATAACACTTGATAACATTACTATGATTTTTTTTTTACTTCATATAACAGATATTAGATAATAAGGCAATCTTATGTTCTGTCTTTAGGTGATAAGTATTTATCTTTAATTTCTACTTCTTAAGTAAGAATTTTACCAAAATCTGCAATATATTAGGAAATAAAACTTTTAAAATTAAAACTGCCTGACTCATATTCTGTAGAATTGTAAAGATATGCAGTATTTTTCACTATGACAATTTTTTTGTTTGTTTTTTAAATTTTTTTATTAAATCATAGCTGTGTACATTAGTGCAGTCAAGGAGTACAATGTTCTGGTTTCATATACAATCTAAAATATTTTCATTAAACTGTTTAATATAGCCTTCATGACATTTTCTTAGTTATTGTATGTATATATTTGTATTCTGCATTTATCACTATCATATTAACTTTTAGATAAAATGTTAGATATCTTAAAAATTAGCATAAAAATGAACCAGATGCAGAGAGATAATACCTTTGCCAGCCCAGAAAATATATGCAGTGCTCATATGCCTTTTTACCCCTTTATTCTTTTTATGTTTTATCATGGAAATGGGAGTTGACTGTTTTATGTATGGAATGCAAATTGAACTGTCTTTATCAATCCCAGGTGTTTAATATGCATCTATGGTAATTTTGTTGCTTATGGAACAGCCTTGTGATACCACTGTGCAATTTAATAGGTGAAATGTCAGAATGCATGCATTTCATAAGTTTGTTTTATCTAAGTAGTAAAATGTTTGTATAAATTTGCTAGATGATTGTCATTTTTTAATGATATTCCTATGCATGATTAAAAAAGGAAGAGAGATCAATTATTATACATACACTAGCATAATATATTTACAAATGTCAACATTACTTCTACTTACAAAAATGCATGATCTTTCTCGAAGCAAGAGAACCATAGGGAGAGAGTAATTGTCACAAAAGGAAAGCACATATTTTCATAAAGTTGCAGATGCTATCTAAATTACAGTAATTATGACCCACCAAGTGATTCTTAGCTTTATAATGTAATTATGAGGGAAAATTAAACTTCAGAATCCCTAATTATTCTTCCCACATGTCAAATATTGTTTTATCAAGAAGGAAAAAAAAACCTCCTTTCATTTTTTCCCCCTTAGTTTTCCTCACCACTGTACTTAAAGAACATGAGTTTGTACTCTATAGGCAAAATCTTGTATTTGAATCCCAGATCCATGCACTTACTTAGCTGGATGACCTTGGAAAAATCTTCCACATTCTCTGAGTATCAGTTTCTCCAATGATGAATGGAATAATAATAGTAATTGCTTCATAGATTTTTGTAGTCATAGAAAAGAGTGGTAATATCCTCACCATCCTTGTCCATGCAGAATTAGCACTCAAAATAATTTCTATTACGCTAATTAGTATCATCACCACACTCATGATTTATAATAAAGATGTATCTGTTTTCCTCTTTGCAGACAATAGTTCTTCTGATAAAGTATTCAGGTTACTTACACTTAGGAATATTATCTGTCTCTCTCCCTCGCTCACATATATTCTGCAATTTCCCTGATTTATTTACTTATGTGTATAAACATGCCAAATTTCTTCCATTAAAAACAATAATAAGATGGTCTTCAATCCTTTCTTCTATACCCTCCTCCAATTATCATCTGCTTCTCTATACTGGCGCAATACAATTTTTTGAAAAAATTTCTAGGCTTAATTTCTGTATTCTCTGCCTAAGACTCACTTCTAAATCCCCTCCATTCAATACTTGGTAAAAATAAATCTCACTAGGCATTTCATAACCTAGTGTGCACAAATACAAAGGCTATTTTTCCAGGGTTTGCTTCCCTGCAATATTTGGCAGAATTGGATAATTTCTCCATCTTTCATGTTTCTTCCAGTGATATCAGTGTTAAATTCTTTGTTTTCCTCTAGCTTTCTGGCTCCTCCTTGTTAGGCTGCTAGCTTTATCTTTCCAAGCTATTTATTTATTTCCTTTTACATGTTTTTTTTTTCTTGACACAGAGTCTCACTTTGTCACCCTAGATAGACTTCTGTGGTGTTATAGTTCACTGCAACCTAAAACTCCTGGTCTCAAGTGATCCTCTTGCCTCAGCCTCCCTAGCAGCTGGGAATACAGGCACCTGCCACAACACTTGGCTATTTTTTAGAGATGGTGTCTTGCTATTGCTCAGGTTGGTCTCCAACTCCCAAACTCAAGCAATTCACCCATCTCAGCCTCCCAGAGTGCTGGGATTATAGGCATGAGCCACTGTGCTCAGCCTCCAAGCTTTTTATTAAGTATTCTGCCTTCTTAGGAATTCTTGGTGACATCACTAAATATATATATATTTAGTGTTGAGGAATCATCGAGGGTACAAAGAGCCAGATTGCACTGCTTACATTTGCTGGGTAAAGGCCCTCTAATAATAGTGTCCCACCCCAAAGAGGTGTGTCACACACTGTAGTGCCCCACCCACCTCCCTTGTTCCCTCTCTCCACTCCCCCATTTCTTCTCCCCCATTCTCCCATCCACCTCTGTTCTAGCATCAATTGTCCTCATATCAGAATTGAGTACATTGGGTTCTTGCTTCTCCATCTTGTGATGCTTGACCAAGAAGAATGTATTTCAATTCTATCCAAATTAATAGGAAAGATGTAAAGTCACCATCTTTTTTAATGGCTGAATAGTATTCCATGGTATACGTATACCATAGTTTATTTTCCATTCCTGGATTGATGAGCATTTAGATTGTTTCCACAATTTTGCAATTGTAAATAGAGTTGCAATAAACAGTCTAGGGCAAATGTCCTTAGATAAAATGTTTTTTTTCTTTTTCTTCTTCGTAGATGCCCAGTAATGGGATTGCAGAATCAAATGGGAGGTCTGGTTTGAGTTCTTTAAGGATTCTCCATAGTTCCTTCCAAAAGGATTGTATTAGTTTGCAGTCTCCCAGCAGTTTAAAAGGGTTCTCTTCTCTTTTAATCCTTCCACTTTCTTAGTAAATTACAGAACAATCACACACACACAAAATAAATAAATAAAAACAAGCCATTCATTGTTTTGGATCACGAGTAAAGCACATAATTTATTTTTTACTTTCACTAATTATCACATTAAATATGTAAATAAACTTCTATTACTTCTACATTTGAAGTTTAGTACTGAATCTTGTGACTTTTATACATTTCTACTTTTAATATCATCTCCACTGGGATCCTATATAACAGCCATATTATTGCTAACTATGGAACTACAGCATAAGTAAAATGAATAAGTTCAATATATGTCATGACAGGTACAATGAGGAAAAATTAGGACAGGAAGTGCAATAAGAATGTTCTACAAGTAGATGTGGTTTCATTTTTGCACAAAGTTTTTAATGTAGTCCTCACTGAAAAGGTGCATGTGAATGAATGTTTATAATACATGTTATTCCAAAGAAATTTACCTAAATAATTGGTCTTATTTCTATAAAGTAAGATAAACACCTTAAAGACACGATGAAAATGAAATTCAAAATCATGATATGTACAATAACTAAGCAAATGCCAGGAAGGCTATGTTAACCAGTGTGATGAAAGTATTTCAAATTGTATATAAAACCAGTGCATGGTACCCCATGATTGCATTAATGCACACAGCTATGATTTAATAAAAAAAAGAGAAGAAAAAAGAAAAAAATTAAGTACATGTAACAAATGTTAACAATGATCTTGAGCACTAAGTTTCAACAGAAAATCATGAAATCAAATTATATAGGAAGAAATCCTCTTACCTAGTGTATCTATGCAAATCTCACTGTTGTGAAAAAAATCTGCCAGTGTTAGCAACTAAAGTACCATAGGTTATTTAGAAGCAAGAGAAAATATGCAACGTGATGTTGAAGATGTTGCAGCAAAAATCTCTTTTAGAGAGGAGTTGAGCTTCTATTTTGGGTATCCTTAAACTCCTGTGGTGAGACAGGGCTGCCTCACTATTTCAGGATGAAGGAGAGTGGTCTTTAATGGAACCAAGTCTGTACTCAGGTCTGAAAACTTTAAGTGCAAGAGGCCAGTTAGTTGCCTTGGCACAGCAAGGTAAAATGGACTGCTCCAACAGGGAGCTGAATTTCTACCAGCTGCTAGGCAAAGCCATTGATTTTTATGTGCTAAAAGGAAATATTGAATGAACAAAGGAGCCAATAGTGAGCTGTTTCTAAAAAATCCTTTGCAAGTGGACTACCAGCCAGGAGTGAGGCAACCTCCACAGGAAGGACTGGCAGGGTAGCCTGGCCTGTACAAGTGAGGACTGTGTGGTGAAGGACACAAACAAACAGATGACCAGGCAACACCATGGACCACGGTAGGGACTCCACACAGGAATAGTTCTGAAGAAAGCCCCACAAAAGAAAGAAACAGTTTTAGCATATCCTAAACCCACATGGTCCTACTAATACTGGTTTACAATCCTCCCAGGCAGGGGCACCTTTGTAACATTTATCTCATCTCTTTCTCTTGCTCCAAACTTGGAAGGTCCCTTGAAGACCCAAAAAATAGGTCAGGAGACCAAGAAAAAGAGCCTATAGCTCCCTTTTTCTTTGATTGCTTATCAGCAGAGGAAAGAGAGATCTTAGACTCCAAGAGAGATTAAAGATTTGATGTTAAACTGACAAGAATTTATATTAACCTGTTAGATTTTCCTGAGATGTCATTCAGAGTTAGGGGGAAAAAAAATTTACAGGATGCATTAAAGAGGGAAATTATGAGGAAGAATAAACTTTTTCCCCTAACCACATCCATTTTTCAATAAACTATGTGTAATTTTAAAAATTTCATTAGGTTCTTCATGGTGTTATAATTTATTCTATTGCGAACTTTGTTGATTAATTTTTATTTTTTTTCCTACAATTAAAGATCACTTTATTTAACAGAAACAGTTTGGAAAATTATTCTCAATGATACTATCAGGAATAATTATGAATGATTTTGAGATGCACAGAGAACACTGGGTGCCATGTCTAGCGCATCCTTCACTGTCTTTGTGCCATGTTCCCACTTTAAATTGTAGATAACTAATAGTAATGGAGATGATTTTTTTCAAAGGGAAGGCAAAATGAATTTTCTCCGTTGGCGGTACCATTGATTTCCTTCTCTGGCCCCAAACAATGGGTTTTCCATTTATTAATTGAGTCCATTTTAGCCTTCCTGATGTTTATTAAGTGTCTCTCTATTCTCCTGTGGACTATTTTGTAATAGCATTTCACTGATTATCTTATTAATTAATGTGTGATCTATAAGTTTTGAGACATGTTCATTTTATATATGTATACATAATTTTAAAAAAGTTTTTTTAAATTTTGGAGGTTGCTCTGAGATGCGCAATTGATTTACCTAGCAGAGAAGGTGCCGGGGAAATACAATTCATGTTGCTTCTCTACTGGTGTCTTTTTTTTCTTTCTTTTTCTTTTTTTTTTTTTTGGCTCTCAAAGAGAAACACAAGTGGTAATAGAATTTTAATTATGTTGACTTTGTTTTTCTTTGATTTCCTTTCCCTTTCCACTAATGTTCTTCTTTGTTTTGGTTTCTTTTTTTCTTATTGTATACAAATTATTTTCCAATGGTGACAGCAATTATTAGAAATTAGGTTTTATGATCTGATTATTTGCTAATCACTGAGGATAGATTATAAAATCTGTTCTCTGTTGGGTAAGAGATGACAAAAAATAAGTTTGGTATTTTTTTTTTTGATTGTCTTTTGAAAGTTTTGAGTTCAAATAAATTAAAATGTAGGTGCCCACAAGAAGGAAAATAACTCTGTATAATCCGTATCTTTGTATTTACAATTGACCAGTGGGTGAAAGTATAATCTGAAACTAGAAGCACTCTGTATACACGTATGTTTGTGTCTGTTTCTGTGATTCAGAAAGGCCTTTACTCCTGATTGTGTGAGTGTGAGATGTCTCACTCTTTAGAAAGTATTTATCATCTAGATTATAAACTTTCTGAAGTTATAAAATCTTTGTTCAGATTGACTTATGAAGGTAAATAACCACTTACATGAACTAAATATTTCTAAAATGTCAGAAATAAAGGGAATTAAAGTAGGAAAAGTGCAGATATCTGGAACTCAAAAAACCTTCTCATAGAAAACAACTCAAAGTTTTACAAGATACCAAATTCATGGAAGTAGATAACACTTTGACAAATAAGACAAGTTGAATGAGTTTTATTTAAAAAAATCAAGGTGTGCCTTTTCTATGATTGACTAGGGCTAAGTATAGTAAAAACATATACTCTATTCTACTTTGGTTTGTTTACCCATCAAATAAGATAGTAATGATTCCTGCATAATATTTAAGATTAAGAAAAATTCAAATCTGGACACTAAGTTGAATCATTTTTTTTAAACCTTTTTATTTATACAATAATTATATTTTGTACGTTGTCAGCTTGAAGATAATTTCTAAGATCTTTACATAATTTAAAACCTCAGGATGATATAATAATTTAATTAATGAATATGCATATATAATTAATTTCCAAGTAAGATAAAATACCAAGCATACTTATTAAGCATTGTTTTAATTTTGTATGCCTTTTAACTTAAAAATATTGTATTAGCTTGGTCCTAAATGTGTAAAGGAGAACAATGTGGCCTTAGGATAGTTTCATTTTGTATGCCCATAGCAATCATGCTGTGAAAAACAACCAGTTCACATTTATCAGGGCCCTGTTTTTTCGGTGAAATAGAAGTTACTTACTTTTGTTAAGAGCCATTATTAATATAAGTATTTCAACCTAAACTTGCAACAGTGTTGACAGAGAAACACAAATTGTGTGTGTGTGTGCGTGTGTGTGTGCAAGTCCACTTTAAGCAATGGAAATGATAGTTTTCCTAAATTCACAGCAGTCATCAGGTTTCTTAGCCTCTGAAACTTTCATATTTTGAAAACTTTTGTTTATATGAATTTAAAATCAAAATTGACATTTGCAACACATTATCAATTCATCCGAAGATAGCGAGACTAAATGTATTGAATTTTAATGGGAACAATATCTTAGTATTTATATGAAAATTGTTTTGACCTCGTAGACCCTGAGCGAAATGCCATCCTAAGGTAAAGCATCGGTTGGCTCCAGAAAAAGAACAGGCACAACAAAGGATAACATTGCAAAAGTGAATTTCAATTGCTCTGGTTTATATTACCAATTTCTGAAAACGAAGCTATGAAATACGTTAAAACATTAGCTATGTTCATTCTGTTTGGAGGACTTGCTGCCTTATTTTCTAATTAGTCCTTTAGCAACAATAGGAAAGGTTATTCCTTAATTTAATGGAATTCACTTGGATAGCAGACGTTCTGTGTTGTATCAGATTAATTTACCGTGCCTTTTGCTGAATTTTTAATGTTCTTTATCATGCAAACAGAGAGAGAGAGAGAGAAGGCCAAAGTTTCCTAATTTATGTAAGAGTTCTTTATAATCATATTATTTTTTGTTTCTTTAAAATGGTTTATTGTCACTTTAATCAAATACATAACCAACTACTGCAGCTGGGGCACCCATGTCAGCCACCCTAATCAACGGCCCAAACCTCCAACAATGCTTTTGATTTTGTCTGTCCAACACCAACAGTAAGAGTGTGAAAAATGTACTTAAAATTTCCTTTGAGATTTTCCAGACAGGTTTTACAAAATCACACACATTATCTTTTTCTCTTTATACAAGGAGAGATGCCAGAAATAATTAATTTTGTTTGATGTGTTACTATTGTAAGAGTTGCATAGAAAATTGTCAGATGAGAAGATATGCCCAAACTTCTCTGAGTTTGTATAGGTAAAATGTTATTAAAATAAATCTTTCAGAAACTGTATGCTTTATGGAGAAACTTTAGAGATTTCTCCCTGTGCTTACATTTCATAATATGCGTTTGCCCTAAGGGAACACATTGATCAAACTCTTCCAGGAAAGTTGTGTATTTTACTGCAATAGAGATTTTTATTCCTTTCCTTCCTAACCAACTGGTCATGGTTATAAACCAACCACAGCCAGAAATTAATTCTTTGTTATCTACAGATAGTGTTTATTGTATTCCTGTGCTTGCTTGGAGGCTTATGCTACAAACCAGACATTGTGTTTCATCAAAGAAAATTTGTCTCCAAGTTTTTTAGAAAAGTATTAGACCAAGCACTTCAAACTATTGACCCTGAAAACAACAGACCTGTTGGTATGGGCTTTTAAGCAGATATCACATAGACAACTTTTAGAACATACCAATCGACTGAGTCAGGATTTCCGGCATTCATTTTAGTCTAGAAGCAGTTACCTGCATGCCAAGGGGTGGGTAAACCAGGATCTAGCAAAACAAAAACTACCTATAATACAGAGAATGGAACAAAATGCTAAGGGAAATTATGTTGTGGTTATTTATTTAGAACATGTCCCATTTTCCATATATGTAAGGATATACTTTCTCTTTTTTTCTTAAGTTATTTACAACCCATGACAATTTTAATGAACTAGTTTGATATTTTTGATACACAATTTAAATGTACCTTAAAATGAGACCAGATTCTCACTGACCTCCCAGAATTCATGGAAGTCTTACTGAGTCTCCTGTCCCTACACGGCAAAAAAGTAGATTGCATAGCTCCTGTTACAATCTGACTTCCCTTTGACCAGTATGTCATTGACAAATTGTGCAACTGTGGCCATACTTACAATATCATATTTGAGAAAGATGCTCTCTGAATCACATGGCACAAGCTAATTTTAAATAAATATGTTTGCTTGGTCTTTTAGATGGTCAGGGAGACAAATAAAAGCCTTAGAGAATTTGGGGGAACATCTGGAAGGAAAGGAAGAATTCACTCAAATTTTATAAGCACTGCATTGGAAATCTGGTGGAGAGCATGTCTTAGGTTTGTTTTTTTATTCTCTGTATAGCAAATAAATTGGGGCATTTAAAGTTCAATCCAAGATTCCTCACGAAAACTTTCCACCAAAAGTAAATTTTGTGGCTTTGTGGATTTTTCAATACTCTATGGCACTTGATTTGCAAAAGAACATCCAAGGAAGCCAACAGGGTTAGTTAAAACTGTTGCCAGACCTATGGAAATAACCAGGAAAAACTTAATGAGACCAGTCTACTTTTTGGCATTCATTAAAAATCTTCCTTTAATATTCTAATATGAACATAAGATGGGCATTCCCTCAGGAAAAAAATGTGAACAGAGAGTTTAAAAAGGAAGAACACTTTTCCTGGGTGTCCTATTCAACACACACATCAGGGTTATGATTATGACTTCATTGGAGTTATTTTACAACTTAGTGAATAATAGGCAAAAAAGTGTTGTCCACATATATACAGATGCATTTTGACATGTAGGAGACAACTGATTTCCATTTACCCTGTGGAAGAAGTCAGTGTTTTATCTATTAAGCCCAATGATTTTTGCATTCCTGTTTGTTTATATATGCTTATTAGAGTAGAATCTATTCATGAAATATAATACACACATATTCAACATGCTACCATACTCATTAATAAATTAAATTAT